>NC_091748.1:69295403-69327903 GCF_043380555.1 Nothobranchius furzeri
TTAGTATGAGGATTGCTGTAAAGTCACTGACACTAGTCAGTGACTTGATGCAATTTGCTGGGTTCCTTATATAGGAAGCATTTTTTCTGATTGGCTTAATGAACTGACCTGAATTGGAATGTTTATTATGCGAAGTGCCTTGAGATGACTCTTGTCGTGATTTGGCGCTATATAAATAAACTTGAATTGAATTGAATTGAATTGATACAACTCAAAATAATAAGTAACTGTTGCAATACTCTCAATGCTGTATGAATAAAGACAAACAATCAAACAATAGGTTACAATTTGTAATTTGCTGTCCAATTCTGCCAACTTGTTACTGATGATTAGATGCACATTGTGGAAATTGATGCACATGTTCAAACTGCGGCCTGGGGACCATTTTGTGGCCACCACAGTGAGTATGAATGTTGTTTCCCCAGAATGTTGATGATGAAGAGAAATATGTCCACAGAGGAAAAAAATAACCATGAAATAATTTGCGCATTTTTTAAAACATGAGGACTATTGCCTCGATGATTTTGGTCCCCCACATAGAAAAGTTTAAATACCTCTACATAAGAAGCAGAAAAAAGAAAATCTTGTAACTCTAAATTACAAATTTGCTGATTAAATGGAAGAATGAAGAAATTATCTTTTATATAGCACCTCTCAAGATAACAAATCACGAGGTGCTTCACAAGAACAAAAAAAAAAAAAAGGAAATCTGGTGCAGGTCATTTCTTTCCCGTATAAAACTGTTTACTCTGGAGGTTGAGCTGTATGAATCACACATAAACAAAACATTATCAGCTTTTCTCTGAAACTGTGTCGCACTAGCATCACACCCTCTCTGCACATTTACACGTCTTCTTATGTCTTATAAACTATAAATATTATGACAGATGTCCAGCGGAAGAAAGCATATTACTTCATATGTTCCCCACATTGTGTGACATTTTTATTCTGACATCTAAGACGTCAAACAGTTTATTCATTTGAGACGTGCGATCACGTACTGCAGATGTTGTGCATCATCTGTAAATTTACAAACCTGCTCAAAACACAAATTAACAGCTGACCAGATTGAAAACAAACACTCTGTGGACTGAAAACTAAACTAAAGGTACCACCAGATTTCCCTCTGAACTCTGCAGGTTGGAAGCCTTTGAGGAGTGGTATGTTTAGTACACATGTGACATCTGTTTGTTTTGTCAGAAATGAACTGGGTGCCTCGGCGCACACAGCTGTTATTTGTGTTATTTGTCACCTTTACGCATGTTGAAGCTACTTTCTAATGTGGGTTGTCTCCTACCTCACATAGATCCTCTCATTCTTCTTTTCTTGTCATTTATAACCAACAAGCGTTCATCTATTTCAAATAACCTAGATGGGAAATTTGAGCTTGAAGTAACAGAACAACGTTTGAATTGTGATAAAGTGACAAAAAGTTCTTTTTACTACAAACTTTAAAGCAACACTTAAGAGTTTTACCACTTTAAGCTATTGCTTTCAAACTGGTTTCAGTGATTCTTGAGCCATAAACTCGAGTGACTTCACATTGGACAGCACTCCTTACCCCTCTGCTGACCAGAAACCGCACTAAACAGTTTTATGGTTTGGGTATTAGTGGAAGGTTTCGACCTGCTTTATGTCAATAACTGTTTACTTTGCTGGTTGCTAATATAAAGGCTAGCAGTTAGCGTTTTCGGTTTGCTGACCATCAGTAAAAAGCGCAAGAAGAAGAGTTTTGCTGTCTTGTTGGCACCACAGTGGAGCCTGGAAGTAAAAGGAAGAGAATATTGTCTTTGATCTCGGCTCCGACCAGGAAATGCTGCTGCTGCTGCTGTGTCCTTGAGCAAGACACCTAACCCACCTTGCCTGCAGGTGGTTGTCAAAGGGACCGGTGGCATCAGTGTTTGGCAGGCCTTGGCTCTGTCAGTGCGCCTCAGGGCAGCTGTGGCTACATCGTAGCTCATCACCACCAGCGTGTGAATGTGTGAATGACTGATTGTGTTGTGAAGCGCCTTGGGGAGTTGTAGAGCCCTAAGAAGGCGCTATACAAATATAGACCATTCACCATTTGGAGGTGAAGCAAAGACCTAAAACCAGCGTGAAGATCTGTGTGGCCTACACTCATTTGTAGGATGCTAAAGGAAGCTACAAAATCACTGACTTATGCCTGATTCATACTTTTCTGTCTGCATTGGTACAGAGACATGCAACGCCATTGTGCGTCACCGCAAGAGCTCTCCAACAGGCTCGCAGAGGCTGACGAGGACATGCACACTTTTTTACCTATCTGTTGAAAGATTGCAAGCTTTTTATTGGTCAGGACGCCGCTTCCTTTAAATGTGTCAATAGCATCACCATCGCCCCCTTAAAAAATTTGAAGATATTTAGTGGCAGACCTGGAGCAGATTGAAAAACGTCTCGCAAAAAATGTCTGAAAATATGAACGTTTATTCACCCGTGACTGAAGAACTACAAAGATACGGAGCAAGTGCTTCATTTGGGAACAGAAATGATGGGAAATGTGGGCTTAGAGGTGCCGATTGCATGAAGAGGGGGAGTAGAATGAGGGAAAATTTTTGTTTGTGTTAAAAAAGCCTCTGAAAGATATTAAAACAATGTAAACACAATAGGAAATGCTCTATGTTGGACCGGATACGTGACTGTAATGGGGGCAGGATGCCCCAGAAAAGAGCTACGCCCTCTGTTGTCCTAATGGGGATCTGCTTTGCAACACTCCCCAGGTGAAGTCTGAAAAGACAACATCTCCATCGAAGCGTGTGCACGACTCGAGCTGACAGCAAAGTATAAATTCGGCTTTACTTAGCATCTGCTGGCTTGTGTTAGCTTTAGCTTGTTGTTAGCGCTAGCTATACAGCAGGCTGCTGCAGGGTTGTTTACAGCAGTTGTAATCCCTTTTTCAACCACTAGAAGGGTGTAAAGGAAAACCTGTTTAATGATGCTTTAACATATGTGTTATTAACTCACCTGTTACTCATCCTATAAAGCCTAAAAAAAGTGAAACTGCTAATAAATTCTCAGCCTTTGGGAACCGAACAGCTGACCTGACTGACCGGTCTTGTTATCGGGTCTCAAAACAGGGAAGCAGGCAAGTGGGAGGGGCAGAGGGCAGAGGCGGGGCCGCAAAGGCTGTGGAATATTGTGGAGTCTGCCAGTTGGTTCATGATGTATTGGGAATCGCTCGCTCACTAATTACCTTAAATTAACAGTAGAGTTGGGTGTGACAGTTCACGTAACAGTTTTCTCTGCTGCCACTGACGAATGGGCTGGGGGAGTTGGTGGCAGGTTGCTGTTGACAACAATATTCTCCAACCAACATTGATTTTTTTTCTTCCTTTGCACATAAGACCAACAAAGAGGTTAATCGATTTCTTTGTCAATGAAATTAGTACTTTTACTTGGTCCATTTTTCATATATATTCATACAAATGACTATTCCCTGCATGCAGAGCAGCTGTGAGGAATTGTTAATGTTTAAAATTTACTCTGCAGTTACATTTTTGGGACATAACTACAAACATTTGCATCATGTTGTCCAGCTTTCCTCCTCGCCAAACAAATAACTAGTGAACAGTTTTGCTGCTGTGTGATTATTTATTGAAATAAAACCGCTCTGAAAGTGAAACCCTCACACACAGAGTGCATTATTTCCATTCCCCCGTAAGGAGAGCTCAGGGAGGATTTGTGGGTCTGTGGAAAGGACCAAGAAAAATGTTTTCTGATAAATTATTCAGAGTTCCACAATCCCTTTCGGGCAGAGTGTTGCATTGCACCGTGTGACGCATTGCCCCTTCAACATCCCTCAGTACCACCCGCATCTTCCTCTTTCTTTTCCTCCATCAGTCAGTCCCTCTTTCATTGTCTCCTTTTTGTGTTTTTTTTTATTTATTTATCTTTTTTACTTTTCTTTTTTTTTTGTTCCAAGTCACAAACGTGGTCCTTGCACCTCTGAGGGAAGGCCCAGATTTGGGGCAAGATGTCGCCGATAATGGCTGCAATTAATAACATGTCACAATCCTGCAGAGAGAAAGAGAGAGAGGGAGGCTGACAACTTAGAAGTATGTGCTTCAGAGATTCACATGAAATTATTGTCATTTGATGCATATGAAAACTGTTAATGTGCTTAAACACGAGTATCACAAAAGTGAGTTTAATATTGCAGGATAAGTTGCATGGATGTGAGCGCAAAACATCGACATATGTACGGTGCAAAAGCATGCCGTCACAAATAGTGAGAAAGTAAAGGAGAAGAGCTAAGCAGCTGCAGGTCTTTAGCACTAATGCTTAGTGGACACAGGTGTTGTACGCATCTGAGGTCAAACTGCTTCATACACACACATAAATGCACAGATAAAAGCTTCAGAGTCTGCTGCAAAATAGCAAAGTCATGGGCCAAGTCACACCACACTGGTACATAACTAAACACAGAACGGACTCTGTTTCTTCTCAACATGTGCTGCAGATTTGACTCAAAATCCATCATGTAAAAAAGCTTTTTAACATATGGAGAATTTCATAATGTTAGTTTTAGCCTGAATATTAAACCAATTAATCCCCCTATACATGGTCTTTATTAAAAATGGCGGTTTAATCATAGGGTGTTTAAAATTTCTCTTCTTTTATGCAAATTAGGGTCAATTTTCTACAGCCCATTATTTAGTCTTATTTAAGTATATAACTGAATATTTGGCCTCCGGTATCTGTGTTAACTTGCTGTAGATGTGTAACTGTTTCACCTCTACGTGTTGATATTCTCTGTACATGTTTTTCTCCCCAGGTGCACATCGGTGGACGGACACTGCACGCCTGTTGTGCCTCCCCTCGCCTCAGTGCAAACTACAGCAGACAGGTGTGATTCTAAACGCTCGTCTTTCATCAAAACACAC
This sequence comes from Nothobranchius furzeri, assembly GCF_043380555.1. Classification (NCBI taxonomy): domain Eukaryota; kingdom Metazoa; phylum Chordata; class Actinopteri; order Cyprinodontiformes; family Nothobranchiidae; genus Nothobranchius; species Nothobranchius furzeri. The sequence continues at coordinate 69,300,305 of NC_091748.1, forward strand.
TCAATTATACACATACACAGATGAATCCGCATTCTACATCGTGATTTTTCCACAAAAACTTTTTTTTCATGTGTTGTAGAATGAGCTGCTCAACAGTTGTCGAACATTCAAAGAGAAGAAACAAAATCTCATAATACTCTGAGATGGATGCACGTTGATTTACAGTACTTGTAGGTTTATCGTTTATATTTTTGCAAAACGGCTTCCTAAAGTATAGAAAATGTGGTAAAAACAGAAATTATTAAGAGTGTGTGTCCACAAGAATTTGGCGATACAAGATGATATATATTGATACAAAAAACAGATGTTAATTGTAATTTTTAAAACTTGATTTGATAGGAAAACTCGGCTTTCAAGACACATCCAGTGTTTTTGCAAAATCTCATTGCGTTAAAAACTGCTGCCACCTATCAGTCGGAGTTTGAATAGCATCCCACTAAAGAGGGCAGCAGTAGCTCAGGAGGTAGAGCTGGTTGCCTTATGATTAGAGGAATGTGGGATAGATTCCAGCAACCGGCCAAGGGTACTCTGCTGTTGTGTCCTTGGGCAAGACACTTCACTCGATTTGTCTGTTGGTGGTGGTCAGAGGGGTCAGTGGCAGCCTCTATCAAGCCACTCCAGGGCAGCTGTGGCTAAATATTGGCGGAAAAAACCCTGAAACTTTGTTTTCTCGACTCCTCTCCTCTGGAGACCATAAAATATCTTGGTGTGTGGCTGGAACCTGATTTATCCTTTGAAACACACATACAATCAACTATTCTCGTCTTAAAATCCTCTATCAGTCGGTTAATTGTTTTAACTTTCTGGTTAGGAAAAGAACTGCCACACCGCTGCTTCAGCCTATTCTAGACTATGCTGGCATAATCTATCAGAACACTTCATCCTCCTGCTTGCACTCTGTTGATGTTGCTTATAATAGTCTCTGTCGTTTTGTTCTTCGTTGTCCATTTAGGACACATAGAAGAGTGATGTATCGACAGTTGTCCTGGTTCGCACCTGCTGTCAGGGGACAGTCTCACTGGTTTCAGTTAATTTTTAAAACTTTTTACTTTAATTATCTGGATTATCTTAAAATACATTTAATTTCCTATAATTCACTTTACAGCCTGCGACATAATGACCAGCTCTTTTTTGCTGTTGCTAGAGTGAAAAGAGAGGTAGGGAAACATGCTTTTGGTTTTAAGGCTCCATGTGATTGGAATAGTCTTCCTTTATCTATTCGTTGTTTATCATCATTCACTACTTTTCGAAGGGCTCTGGTCATCATCTTCAGGAATAATTGTCTATATGTTAATAATTGTATTTGTTCAACTGGCTGTTGCTTTTGTTTTGTCCTTGTTAGTTGGGGTTGTGTAGTGTGGGGTGAAGCTGGGACGTAATTTTGGGGGGGACGGGTGGGACATGTCCCCCCCACTTTTTCAAAAGGCAGTTTCGGTCCCCTTCACTTTTTTCCGTCCAAAAACAATATTACGCTCCATTAAATGGATTTGATTGAGCACTAGGACCGAAACGGAAACCGGTTTCCTATTAGACCCGCCCAAAAGCTAATCTATTGGCTCTGCTGATACTTGCTAACGTATTATTGGCTGTTGCTGCTGTCACTCAAGTTGTAAACAGTCAGAACGTGCTCACGTTGTTTTGCTAGTTTGGAGCCGCTAGGGAACACCGGTACTGAGTCACATCGTCAACTAGACGCTGTGTAATATCAGAGCTCAGCTCAGCTTCCATTATATAACATTTGAATAAGTGTTCATTTGTGAGTCTTTGGTAGTTATGCACAGCCAGGCGGCAGCATGTCAAGAAACGAAAGTGGATATAAGAGACTTCTTTCAAAGTCAAAACGTAAGTTGGAACATGTGACACCGCTGCATTAAGCTCAGACTCACCTCCTCCTTCACACACATACTCAAAACTAACTTTTACAAACTAATCTCCTCCACATAACTGACTCCTCAGACACAATTTATTTGTATTATTATAATTATTATTATTTATTATTATTATTACTATTATCATGATTATTATTACTAGTAGTAGTAGTAGTAGAAGTGTAACTTCAAAACTTTTATCATTTAACTTTATTGTAAACTTATCTATTGCAATGTATATGTTCACATTAAAAAGCTCTGAAAAATGAACAGTATCATCGTCAACAGATTTTTTTAAGCTTAATGTCAAAGATGTACACTTTTCATTAGATTTATCTTATTTTTTCCATTAATTTTTTGTGTGTTGAAATGCAACAACTGTTTAAACACTTTTAAGGGAAAAAACATATTTAATATGTTTTTATACACTCAAATTGGTAATGAATAATTTACACATTATATTAATAATAATTGTGAATCATACTAGAACCATCCTGTAAATATTTCTGTTTGTTCCATTCCAAAATCTCCCACTGTTTATAGTTCATGCATCTTTTTTTCAGGTGACTGACAGAGATGCAGGAGGAGAGACCGGTGAAGGTACAGCAGGAGAGGCTGTAGGAGATGGAGGACGAGAGCCTGGAGGAGATGGAGCAGAGGCTGGAGGCTCACAGGTGAGGTTGAAATAATGAAGATACGATAGACATAAAATTGATCATTGTGACAAATGTTAGGGTGATGATCATGTGTAAAACATTAGTTCAGCATGTCCTCTAACACAGCAAATGAAATAACGGCCAGATCTCAGGAGGGACCGTTTATGTATAAATACTTTTTATACTTTTGACTAGGCCTGGGAAAGTAACAAATTTTGCTGGATGATATTTTGTCCAACAAATTGTTGATGATAAACAATATCATTGTCAACATTATCTAGACCAAAATAACCACTAATATAATGTTAATATATCATAATAATGCAAGTACACCCTTTAAAATGCAACAAATAAACCTTCATTTAACATTGAAATGTCCAGAACCAGAACTTCTAAATGAATAAAAATAACAAACAAAAATTAAATAAAAAAAAGAATCTCACTCCCTGTTAGAAAATGTTGCACCAAAAACAATAAAAAAAGACCCAAAACAATAAATACAATGGCCTATCCATTGTCAACAGCCAAAACTGCACTTCAATAATGATAATAAATATGAATGATAATAGAGTTGTACATTTTTTTACTTTGATATATATATATTGAGGATGGAAAAATTATTGAGATGGGCATGTGACGTGTCAAAGGGTCTTTACATAACACCCCCACCCCAAATCCGCACAAGCCTGCTGTGTCCCCCCCACTTCTGAAATCAAAATTTCGTCCCTGGGGTGAAGTGAGCCTTTGAGGGTATGTGTGTGTGTGTGTGTGTGGGGGGGGGGATTGTCTGTAAATGATTGTTGTAATGTTTTGATTTTGATTTTTGCTCTGCTGTCTTGCTCTTAATTTTTGTTTTTCTTTTTGCTGTAAAGGAGGACCCACTCGAAAACGAGATGTTTCATCTCAAGTGGTTATTCCTCCGTATAAAATTATGTTTACATAAATAAATAATAGCTTAACATCACCAGCAGTGTGTGGATGCTTGAATAATGGAAAGCACTTTGAATGCCTAGAAAAGAACGATATAAAGCCAATTAATTATTATCATTATCATTATTATTATTATTATACAAAAAAATTACTTGTAAACTTACAAATAATAGCACCCCACAAAAGGGGCGTGCTACTTTTAACTATTGATTCAGTAACATAGAAAAATGCCACGATTTTTCGCTGTAGAGATATTTTCTTATGTCCCAAAAATCAGAGGTGTGGACTCAAGTCACATGACTTGGACTCGAGTCAGACTCGAGTCATTATTTTAATGACATCCGACTTGACATGATAAAATCTATAAAGACTTACGACTTGACTTGGACTTGAACGCCAATGACTTGCAACTTGAATCGACTTGCATCTGTTGACTTGATGATGACTTGAGCATATTTGATATTTTAGCACAAAAGTGGCACGACATGGACAAAAATGATAAATCATTCTTTGTTCTGTGTTTGATTTACTGCTAAATGCAGCAGCACTTTGTTTATAATCAGTTTCAGTTGCACTTTCTGCTTGTTTCAGCAAATAAATGAAGCTTTAAGAAACTTTATTTCTGGAATGTATTTGTTATCATTGTCATTAAATTGTAGTTGGACAGATGACTTGATTATGATTTGAAAATTCAAAGTTAAGGACTTGGACTTGACTTGGACTTCCCATTCATTGACTCTGGACTCGACTTGGACTTGGCTGTCTTTGACTTGGACTTGACTGGAAAGACTTGTGACTTGCAAAGCAGTGACTTGGTCACACGTCTGCCAAAAATATACTTGAAAATTTTCTAAAACATCACAATTGTTAGATATCGAACCAAACTTGTAAGTAGATGCTGGGACAAATGTCAATCCCCCTAGTGGCCGGCTCCAGTTCATAAATGTAAGCCCCGCCCCCTCTATGCAAACAAAATGGATATTTCCTTAATAAATAAATCACCTTATAAATATTTTTCTGGATGCAAACTTCATCTAATTTAAACAGATTGTACTTAGCCTTCCAATACCCTACTGAGGATGAAGAAGATAAATTAATACTTAGTCTTGTTCAAATACATTATTTAATGTTTGGCTCAAATTTATTACTTGAGCTCTGAAAAACGGTAGGCTAGACTTTCATGTGTCTGAAGCCTAGACTCTGGCTACAAATTCCCAACACGCTAACATGCTACTGTGGTTTCGCTTTTCAACCTAAGACGAAGAGATGCGTGACTGACACCTCTACTTTTATTCAAGTCTATGGAGGAAAGGGTCAGAAATCATGCAATACCTTCATCTTTTTTCAAATGTATTCATTTTTTATTCTTTCTTTTTTGGGGGGGTGCACAATCACACATATGGTCGCAAGTTGTACTGTTCATAATGTAAGTCATACTGTGAATGAAGACATCCTTTCTTACAAATTTTACTTTACATAGAGACAAGGTGGCATCGTCTGTGTTTGAACTTTTGAATTAAAATCACCTCCCTTTGTTGTTCTGTCTACAGCCTTTTTACCTGGCATATGGGTGCTGCAACACTTAATAGGATGAACTCCTCTCCTGCTAGTTCCAGTCCTCCCTCTTCATCTTCAGAGAACCACTGAAGTGTTGATTTACTTATATCACAACAGCAAAGGAGCCTGCAAACCCTGGCTGCTTCTGCCCCAAACAGCCAAAGTTTACAAATCCCTGGGCAATTTGTAGACTCCTATTAGTGGCCATAGGAGGTGCATTAGTAACTGTCAGTGAGCCCAGCCTGATGCACTGCTCTCATTTGACCCAATTCATTCCAGTGGGTGTGTCCCTGTGGCAGTGATGTATACCTCGGGTGATTTTGGTGATGTATAATCACTCAGCTCTCTAACATCACACAGTTATCTTTAGCTCAATAGGCTGAGGAAACAATGAGAATGCCGTACATAAGCTTTCTGAGAGGTTGGAGCAAACGGGGATTGTTATGGTTTGTGGGTGTGCAGAGAGGAGAATACTAAGCTGGAGAAGACAGACTTTAGGGAAGCCCATCTGGTGAAGAAGCTGCTTGAGATACTGTTTGGTGGTGGAGCAGCTGCTGGTGATTAAAAAGTGTGGGTTTGTCACACAGTTCTTATAAAACCATGTCAGATCTATTTTTGTCCATTCATGTTGCCATTGATGACAGTCTTGATACTGCATCAAAGAAAATGTGCCACAACCTCGTTCATTTTACAAAAAACTGACATTTAAATGAGTTAACAACACTTAGTTTTCAACAGAATTTCAGCATATCCGTTGAAATATTAGACCACCATTATTATCGTCCGATAGTGGCATTAAAATCGTTATCAGTTTTCTGACGAACAAGGAAGAGGACAAAAGGACTATAAGCTATGGATCTATCTGCTGTTCAGTCAAAGTCTGGCTATCCCCAGTACATGCTGGAATGGGAGTTCCTTAGCATTTGTAATTGTTTTCCTCTTATCCAACAAGGCTGTTAGCAGCAGCTTGGGCTAGTATTTGCACTAACTCAGGCTAGCATTAGCAGTAGCTTGGGCTAGCATTTGCACTGACTCAGGCTGGCATTAGCAGTAGCTTGGGCTAGCATTTGCACTGACTCAGGCTAGCATTAGCAGTAGCTTGAGCGTTGGCTGTGGTTATCATGACCTCGACCAACATGTATATTGTTGATTTTAAAGTGAGTTGGGACATTAATGGTAAGGTGGTTTGCCCACAATTATGACTAGCTTTTGTCAGACTGAACCATTTTCCCGTGGCCATTTGCTTAGTAAAGCAGGTCAGAGATGGCAAAGACTTTTTGGTAAGAGTTAATTAGACTATATCAGTATATTGATATATTGGATATCAAATATTGGTAAAAGAGAAAGCCTGCAGCAAAACATCTCTAATAACAGCCATATTAATGGCTGACTTATCGTGACGAAACAGTCAAAAGTCTTAGCTTTGATGTTTCCTTTTGTGCAAAATGCACACAATAAAAAAGTATTGAAAATGTTTAAAAAATACTTTGACCTGTTCCAATGATTGTTCCTGTAGCAATTTTTCTTTATCCCATGGTACAAGATCACTGAAGCTCTCTATTGTTGTCATCAAAGTAGATTCTGTTCTCCCCGGTCCTGAAAGGCTCCCCTTCTTCCCTTTGCAGCATGTTTGTTATTCTTATGGCATGGTGGATAGCGACCAAGAGTAAGAAATGTATGAGATTCATCCCTGTACCCTTCCAACCCTGATGCAAAACAACAACCTTTGCCCCGCAGAGCTGTTTCATCCCAGGGCCTTCATCTGCGCTGTCTCTCTATTGCTCTGCATAGCATAGCATAAATCAAACCATGTAGGATTTGTTCTCTCTTTCTCGCTCAGCCTCAGAGTCATACCCCTTCTCCCCATAGTACATTCACAGATTTAGTAGCATTGTAAATAGATAAACACCAGCAGCATCTATCAATGCAACTGGTAGCGGGGGTCTGTAATCAGAGAGCGGGCCTCGCAGCCAACGAGGGCCATCTCCATTTACCTTCGGATAAATCCATCGGTGTGACCAACCCAGGTGCGGAACGAGGACCTGACAAATCACCCCAGTCAGACCACGGGACTGTGGGGCCTTATTGGCCTGGCTCCTAAGTGGTCTTTCCCTTCAGGGGAAAGGATGGGTCCTGTCAAGCACAGCCAGATTAAAAAGCATACAGGGAAAAAATGATTTGTTATTAGAAAACGTTCCTTTGTGAATCTTTAAGAGAGAAAACAAGTATGTATGACAGCAGAGGAGGGGCGATGTTTTCTTTCTAATCCATTTCCTGTTCTTCTTGCTCTCTGTTGCTGTTTTACTTTACAGCTATGTGCATGAAACTGTACTTTTGTTTGTTTTTCAATATTCAGATTCACACACAGACAAATGTACAACTGTGGCCTGGCAAAATACAGGGCATTTGCAGGGGCATTTTTATGAATGCATTCTCAATTCAATTTAGTTTATTTATATAGCACCAATTCACAACAAGAGTCATCTCAAGGCAGTTTACAAAGTAAGCAGTGCTCTGAGTTCATTTCATTATGCCAATTAGTTAAACGATTCCTGTGAGGAACCCAGCAGATTGCATCGAGTCACTGACTTGTGCCAGTGTCTTTACAGCAATCCTCATACTAAGCAAGCATGTAGAAACAGTGGAGAGGAAAACTCCATTTTAACATGAAAACACTTCCAACAGAATCTGGATAAGTGTAAAGCCTGGTTTATGCTTCTCCGTCAGCTCCGCAAGGGACAGACACGCACGGATTGACGGAAGCGTTTTGCTCTCATACTTCTCCGTCTCCTGGAGAGTGTTGCAAAGCAATTGCCCGGCAGGACCACAGAGGGCGTAGCGCTGTTCTGTGGTATCCTGTCATGTATCGGTCCAAGATAGTGTGTTTATATTGTGTTTTTTGTGTATATAAGAGGCATTTAACACGGACATATTTGTCTCTCATTCTCCCACCGCTTCATGTGCTCCCCACCTCTAAACCCACGTTTCCTGTCATTTCCGTCCACAAATAAAACGCTTGCTGCGCACCTTTTCACTCCTCCAGTCACGGGAGGATGAAACGTTCATATTTTTAGAGTTTTTTCGCGAGGCGTTCCTCAAGCTTCTCCGTGTCTGCCGCTAGTTAAACTCGGCTCTCTTTGCAATGGCGGTGCTGTAAACAACAGCGGCGTCCTGACCAATCACAAGCTTGCGTAATCCGTCTCGTTCGACGGATGTTTAAAAAAGTGGGCTCGACTCCGTACGTACTTGCGTGCCTGCCAGATCCCTACGCAAGGACGGGTAATGGCTTTGCGTGTGCTCCACACTGACGCAGACAGAGAAGCATAAATCAGGCGTAAGCAGCTGTCTGTTGCAACTCACTGGGGGGTCTGAAAAGACAGAGCAGACACACACACACACACACACACACACACACACGCATGCATGCACTCACACACACAAACAAGTATGTTCTATGTTAAAGAATGTAAATATTTAATATCAGGAGAGACTGAATTTTGGGTGGTTGGCAGCAGCGTTCCAGCTGATGAGCCTCTCCATCATATTGTGGTTTTCAGCAACAAGGTAGATTTAGTGATTCATGGTGAAGTCATGCAGAGTGTAGGAGACGAAGCTGTGTGTGTGAGTGCACTTGGTTGTCTGATATCAAACTATCTGGGACAACAGTGGCTGAGGTGTTGAGTGCTCGCCACCACCCTGTGTCTGATGAAAGAGACTACAGATTGTTTATATGTGGTACAGCTGAGATTCTTTCTGAACATTAATGTTGGTTGCTGTCCATTTTGGGGTGTCTTTGTGAAAAATGTAGCCATAATTTGTTTTAATCAGTCATGTTAAACCAATTAGCATAATAACTCATCCACCCCTGGATGAAGTCATTATTGGATATGCATGGGTATTTTCCCAGGCGGCTTCACATTTCAGTACCAACCAGGTCTGCCCTTGCTCAGCAACTGAGGCCCTGTCCACATGTAGACGGGGATCTGCCAAAACGTAGATATTTTTCTACGTTTTGGCCTGTCATCCACACAAAAACGGAGTTTTTTCACACGAAAACTGATCTTTTTAAAAACTCCGGCCAAAGTGAAGATCTGCGTTTTCTCCGTTTTGGGTGTCTGCGTGTGGACGGACAAAACCGGAGTTTTAAGGTCCGCAACGTCACTTTCCGCGACAAAAAAATGCTGACATCACGTGTGCGACCTGTGTTTACACTAGCCGACAGCATGGATGCCCTCAGAGCTGCGCTCGCTTCATCAATTGTCCAAGCGCTTTTTGCTTGTTTGTTTTTGCAAGCGGAATTACTGCTCCTTGCGGAAGACCACAGATGAAGGACGAGGTTAAGAACGGGGGAAGTACTGCCGCCTACAGGTCTGGCATGTCCATAACAACGTATTTATCCGGGTACGTGTGGACAAATTTTTTTTTAAACGAGGTGGTGTGGATGCAAGTTTTTGGAGGGGCGGATATTCGTTTAAAAAAACGGCTACGTGTGGACTAGGCCTAAGACCAGACAAAACCAGCACAAGGTGACATTTTTGTTGGTTTTAAGGATTTGAACAAAACTAATACCTCCAGCATTTCTCAACATAATCCTGAATCTTTTGTATGAAAGGGCGTGCATGCAATGACCAACCATCCTTATTGCATTCCAACACTTTACTTTGACCAAATAAGGGATTTGCTTTTAACAAAACATTTTTTATTTTATTCTCAGATCAAAATGTGCTCAAACTAAATTCTGTCTAAAGTGTTTATAAAACAAGTCCAGTCAAAAGTCGTGAGAGCGTGAGATAAAAGGTTGTCACAAGTTGTTTTGGGGCACGTGCATATGCCATGTGGTTTGTACACATTCAGACATCCATATCTCGTGCCTGTGTGATTTTTGCGGGTTCTTTAACTGTTTCCACCAGCAATCCAACTACATGACCAGCAGCAATGAAAGTGGTGTGGTATTGTCAGGGATCCTGTGGGTCATAAATATTGGGGTGTAATGTGATTACTTGTACAGGTCATGAGAGAATTTGTGAGATGTACAGGAGCTCCCGATGCACTGACAGCATGGTTAAGAACGGGGCCCGAGCTGAGGGAAAATAAACATTATTTCTCTGTGGTTTACCTGACGTTTGACTTTGAGGGCTCAGATTTAGTGGTACTTTTGCACCAGACACTCTGTAGACACACAGCAGTAAATTATTTGAAGGTTGAGAGTATGCACAATCCTGCTGACAGAAAATATTAGGTGCTTTTTTTCCCTCCTCCCTTGTGTGTATGTGTGTGTTTGAGAGCATGACATAGAGCAAGAGAGGGACCATGTGAGTGTTATGTAGCCATTTCACACTTCAGCGGTGCCCTAGTGAAGCTCCTCCAGTGGACAGGATGCCTATTAAATACATTTCATTTGTGTTTGCATCGTTTCACTGAGGTAATCCTAAATGTTTATAAGATGTGAGCAATAAAAAAACCTGCTCATTGCAAAGGTCAGGGTGTGACACCAGTGACTGAGAAAAAAACTGATTTAGGAATTAGATTTTTTAACATGAACCGACAAAGAAAATGTCCATTTTCTAAATATGGAAAACTTCTCACAAAAAAAAAAAAAAAACAATTTACCACGGAACGGACACATGAAAACTTTTAGTGTTTTAATCATGACATTCACAGTTTGGGCCAAAGTTATGATGATGAACAGAAAAAAATGTTAGACTTGTGAGACACATGCTCATAAACGGCACGCACAAGCACCTGTAGTGTCTTGACTCATTCCTGACACCTTCGCTCTGAGGCATCCTTTCACATATGTATGCAAACGGAGACAACACAGCTGGAGAAAGGGTCAAAGGTCATGAAAGTCTTAGGTTTACACAGAGTCTTTGATGCAGCAACTGGAAGAGGATGTTCTGGTGCTTTAAAGGGCAAACACTTTTTTTAAAATGCGGATCAATAGTCGAATATATCATCTATTTTAGCACAAAGGTGTCCAATTCTGTTTCTGAAAGCTCACAATCCTTCATGTTTTAGTTGGTTTTCTGCTGTGAAAGGCCTGATTCAGTGGTTGAATTCCCCTTTCAGCTGCCCCTTTAATCACAGATTTGTTCAAATCAAGTGTGCCTGAGCAGAAAAGGGCGGGATCGTGGCTCTGGAGCACCATGGCACCAACGCTGGTTAGCACATGCTTCCAGCTATCATTTAATAGCTAATTTTTAGAAATGTTGAATGGAAATAAAACTTTTTTTGATATTTGAGCCAATTTTTTCAACAGAAAAAGAGAGAAATTCTTGTTTCCTTTTACAGTCCCAGATAATTCCATGAAAATAAATTTCTTAAGTCCAGTTCACACTATAGAGAGATGGCGCACCGTGTGGCTCAAGATTTCAATGAGTCAAACTAACACAGTGTCTCGTGTCACTCCCTAGGCGTATTTTCATTGGTCGATTTGTAGTCCAGGGTTATAGATTTTCAATTTCAATTTCAATTTATTTTATTTGGGTCATTTAAAAGGGGGGAAAAAAAGAATACAATAAAACAGAATCTCAATTATAGTAACTAAAAAGGTGTAGGCTGAAGCCTAGCTTGTTATGCCTACCCTATTTACGCAATCACATTACTTATCATGGAAAAAATAACAAAGAAAGATAAAAGTAATATAGTAATAAAATGAAAACAAGATAAAAGTAATAAAAATGCTAATCATCATTGAAATATAGTGAACAACAACAAACATAATTCAGCAAGAGGAAAAATACACAGAACTAAAGACAGAACTATACAAAACTACTAGTAATCGTAATAAATCGATGTATGATATAGATCAAAACAGAAATTTGAATACTATCACTTGTGCAAGAACATTACATTTCCATTGACATCTATCAGACACACTAGACCACATATGGCTATTATGGTAGTATGACATCATCTTCTTGACGTACATATTTTTGAATGATTTAACAGTGTTACATGCTCTGATTCCAGTGTCCAAGCTATTCCATAATTTGACTCCTACTGCAGTACAACTCTGACTCCTAACATTTGTTCTTACTTTCTCTCTCACAAATTGTCCTTCCCCCGTAGATCATACTGAATTTCTTTGACCTGGAATAGCTTCTGAATACAGTCCGGAAGTATTTTATTGTGTACTTTATAGATTACTTGTGCTGTTTATAGTTTGACCAGATCTGTAAATTTTAGTATTTTTAGTTTTATAAACAGGGGTGTGTTGGTGCACAGTAATCAGAGTTTGTAATTACTCTTATTGCCCTCTTCTGTAATAAACTATGGGTGCTATCTGAGATTTGAGTTTCCCCAGACTTCCAGACAGTACATCAGGTGAGGAAGTACTAATGATTGGTAGAAAAGTAATAAAGATTTCCCATTTAGAATGTGTTTAAGACTGCAATAATTTTAGACATCCTAGTTTTTACATTTTCTATGTGCGGCTTCCAACTCAGCCTTTGGTGTATTGTGACACCCAAGAATTTAATTTTATTTACTCTTTCTATTTCTACCCCATTTATTATTAATTGAGGAAGATTCTTTAGTTTTTGTTTTCCAAACATTATGTATTTAGTTTTACTTAGATTTAATGATAATTTGTTACTGTCAAACCAGGTCTTTAGTAGTTTTAGTTCACTTCCAAAGATATTCAGTAGTTCAGTTGTTCTCTGTCTTTCCCTGTGATATACATATTGGTATCATCTGCAAAGAGAATATAGTTCAATTGAATATTTACTTTATTGATGTCATTTATGTAAAGTGAGAACAACTTGGGTCATAACACTGAACCTTGAGGTACCCCACAGGACACTTGTTTTGTAGATGATTTTACATTTCCAATTTCAGTGAATTGTTGTCTTCCTGTTAGGTAGCTTTTTAACCAGTTATATGCTATTCCACGTATGCCATATTTATCTTATTTGGTTAGCAGGATATTGTGATCTATTGTGTCAAAGGCTTTCTTAAGATCTAAATAAATTCCTATTGTATTGCTTTTATTACCGATTGCTTTAGATATTGCCTCCACCATGCTAATTGTTGCCATTGCCGTTGATCTTTTTGTTCTGAATCCATACTGATGCTCACTTAGCAAATTTTTTTTCAACAAAATCATCCAATCTGCTTATTTTCTCCATTATTTTAGAGAACTGAGATAACGGAGAGATTGGCCTGTGCCTGTAAAAAGACGTATTTTCTGACTGATTTGAAGACTTGGAGTTGAAGCTTTTTGGTGGATCCAATTTTTCATCATGATTCTATTCAAAACCAAAGATTTGTCTATGAAAAATGCACAGTGTGACCTGAAAACATCAAATTATGTTATAAAGATCTCGAGCTATGACTGTCACTTCGGATGTTTACACGCAGCAAAAGAAAACCAAATTTATCTAATTTTATGGCCTCAGTCCGACTAAATTTGGACTTTTGAAATGCATGCACCTTAATCTGGGTGAAGTGAAACCTAACTGGCCTACTTCTAATCTAACAAAGGCCACCATATAATCCCGTTAAAGAACAGAATATCTCTGCATGTAAACGACATCCCAGATTAGTCAAGCTACAACCGGTCTCTCCTGGTGTGGAATTGAAATTTTGGCCATGGGGATATCCTTTGGCTGACTGGTCAGCAAGCATGACTCTCATCCGGGAGTCTGAAGATCGAATCCCGCCCAGGCCCTTGTTTCTCCACCTTGCCACACATTGATTAAAGGAGTAATTCACTCTTTGTTAAGTTTGTTCTGTTGGTTATCTAATTCCATCTTTTGGTTATTTTTGCCAAAGTGTTGGCGACGCTCTGAAGAAAGCTACAGATGTAGCTGAAACTTGTCAACAGGATGGTAAAAAACAAATCTCTATTACTCTGTGTTCAGAAATGAACCAATTCAGTAATCCACTGCTTTAAAGTTACCTGTACAAAGCAGTTTAAACTAAAGTAAAATTTAGTTAACTGCTCATTTTGTTTGGAGGTTTGTCCACCTTACTTGAAGGCCAGAGAGGAAAATAAAGGTTGCCTATTTAGATCACAGTTGCAAATTTGAACGTGTTTTTCTGCTACTCAAACTTAAAGACTTCTAACTATTCAGTAATGACACTGAATGTTTTTACCTTTATACATGAATTAGTGAAAGTTTATTCATACAGCAGCTTTTGGTGCAACAAGAAGTGAAAAACGAGATTTTGAAAGAATCTTGAATGAATGTTTTCGGCTGATTTTTAAAGGGGTCACACTGGTCAATAAAACAACAGCACAAAAGGGAGGTAATAGAAAGATTCAGTAAAAATGAAGCCTAAATTAGTAACGTAAAAATATAATTTTAACAATACCATAATGTCAAACAGCGTGGAAAGGCACTGACAATTTCCACTAGTGCTGACACACTTACCTTGGACTTATTAGCCTATAAAATCATCATATTTGGTCCCTCTGAATTTGTTTGATTGCATTTTCCTCCATGCCACTGAGAATATGTGAGATGTTGTGTTACACCCTATTGATTACCTGTGTTAATTAAAATTTTAATTAAATTTTTTTACGGTCAGCATTTCACTTGTGATAATACTGCACGCACACACGGAGAAGGGGCGAGAGAGAGGACCTTGGCGTTCATAAATCTTATCTTTATTTGCAGGGGCTGGCCATCAACAAATACAACTGTGTACATAAAATTTTACTAACATTGATTTTGAAAATATTAATATTACTTTAAGCATTGGAGATGTATTATTCAATTTAGAACCACAAAGCATAAAATCCAAGTGCTATAACTCAGTTAATGAACAGGAAAAGTCCATTACAAACCTATCAGTGGACGCATCATCTGATCCGCAGAGGCGCAGAGACGGAAGCAGAATCATTTACTGTAGGCCGCTTTAATAACAGCAGGCGACGGATTGTGAAAGCGTTATGAGCTCAGACGAATGACTGGTTTCGCTATTGTCTTAAGAATACCAAAGACATTATGAAAACTAAATTTAATTCCTGCCTTGTGTATTTATCACACAGATCACCGTGCATCATCTCACTGGCATCATTTAACATTTAAACAGAGTTTTAATGGAAGCTCCGGCAAAGATTCAAGCCCAGGAGAAAAACTAATGTGTGCATTTTCTTTTTTTTTTTATATTTGCCTATCGCGCTTTAATAGAGCTAATTTTGCACCAGTGTAATTGGTTGATGTGATAAATGAATAAACATTTAGCACTTCCAATTTGCTGGATAAACTGTTTCTTCGTATTCTGATGCCGCCATGTTTCCTTCTAATCTTTATTAACTACCGCTAAGGCTTAAAGCATGTGCTGGTGTCTGATTAGATTAACTGAAAATCTGCCATAAATATATGCTTTTATTCTTAGAGATTAAATGGAGAGACAAAAGGAGTAAAATAAAAAGAAGAGTGAATCCAGAGATGGATGTTTGAGAGAGTAGGAGCAAAAGGACGGACAGACTAAGCTCTGTGCTGCCTCATCTGCACCCAGCAGTGTGTTAATTAGAGGAATGCATGTTTAAATGAAGTGCTAAATAGTGTGGAGCAGTAATGAACAGGGTTGGCCGGCAGTGGGTAAAATGCTGGAGGCCTCATGGTTTTTATGGCTGGAGGTGGAGGTGATGGAGGGGAGGTGGTCTTGTTTGTCCCCATCATCCTCCATCCTAACCTTCTCTGCTTCATGTAAACTTTTTTTTGTCCTCGAAAAAACCCAAAACCTCTAAACCCGTATCACGTCATAAATGTTGAACATTTTAGATTGCAGGTTCACTGAGAAACTATTTTGTTACTAATTTTTTTTAAATGATCAGCCACTCTGAGTTTAACATGCAGAATGAGCATGAAAATAGTGTTCCACCCCATCTCCTGCATTAGCGTCCTATAGAAAATAGACGGTGAAGCGCTCGATTAAAAAAATCCGGACAGATCTATGTCACACTAGCCTCTTTTAGAAAACAAACCTGACAATTTGCCGCAATGCCGTGGCAGCATCGGGGAGTCTTAGGTCATTCACAAGTGGTCAGACCGCTGCTGTAATGTGGCGCAATCATGTTCTTTTTATAAAACATGACCCGATGGTGGCATAAAGGGGGTATGGGGGCTGCCGCGGTCTTCCTTTCAACTTGCTTTTTATTGCGATCGAAGCCATGCTCATTTCCTGTTTTTTGACAAGCTGCTCCTGAAGGTGTCTGTCCTCCATCGTCCCCGTGCAGTCTCTGGTGATCTGACCTCCAGCTCTAACGGAGAGAAGCTCCTCGAGCCCTGCATCGCTCCAGTTCGTCATCTCAGCAGGTTCTGATTACAAAACAGAAACGTACTTTCCCTGTTTACTTTCATTTTCAATATAGTTGCCGGCTTGAGCTCAGCAGTAACTTCTCACTTGATCATGACACCTCCCTCTGTTGCACCAAGGCGTAATCTGCAGTCACAAGTCCAGCGTTGCGGTAACATTCCTACCAAGTGTGGCGGCACGAAATTCCCGTAACTCCGTGCGTACGGAGAGAACAGCAGAGAATGTCTCAGCTGGTAGAAGCTAACCGTTAGCATTGGCAACTCCACCAGATGGCAGAACTGCAGAGTGAATGTCAGTGGTAGTCAAATTGCTGTTATCCAATTAGAAGAAAGATGGCCAAATATCAGGAAAGAACACCACCCTCTTATTCAATTCAATTCAAAAATACTTTATTAATCCCAGAGGGAAATTAGAGTTTCAGTACACACAATTCTGAGGTCAGACAAACATACATAGACACATGACAAGAATTTGTGACTGTGGTCATTCGCAACCCGGGTCGCGCTACCGTTATGGATCAAGAGGGTTTATGTGAGGATAGAGTCAGGGGGAGGGAAAAAAGGCACTTCAGAGTTACCCTCCACAGAGAAGGCAGCTTTGCTATGCAAAAAACACCTCAGACAGATATGCACACAGACTTCAGACATTACACAACATAAGTGTCCACTAGGTGGGGAGGTAGGGTTGGGACTTTCCTCACTTCAGTGCGTGCAGCCACATGGGGCAGCGCTCATCACCTCCGTTGGGACAGGGGAGGGAGATAATGGGTTAGAGAGCACATTAACTCCTAGATACGGTTCCACGGCCTTCACCGGTCACAGTCCTGCCCAGGCTGGGATAGGGAGAAAGAGTTTCCATAGCGACGGCAACATTCCACATTTCTTCTGAGGGGGGAGTTATCACTTCAGCTTCACAGGCTCAAGGGCACCAGATTCAGATAACAATTGTTTTGGGGACAGAGACAATTTCCTCTCTGCCTTAGTGTTCTGTTGGTCTCCAACCCCTCTAGATCCAATAATGGCGTAATTAATCAATCCCAATCCGTGCTGATCCGTCGACTCGCTCCTTGATGGAATCCACATTTTGTGCCAGAGTCTGAATCTCAGCCAAAGTTCCAAGCTTACGACTTATCTCGACAATTATATGAGTTTGTGCATTCACAGCACGATGCATTCCATCCCTGAGCTCTGGGATTGAGCCAATATTCCTCAAAAGCTTGTTAATTTTCCGGGAAGCCAGGTAACCGCTCAGGCCAAACAGCAGGAATCCCGACACCAAAACAACAAATATCCAAACATCTTCAGAATCCTCTACAGACAGAGGCATATCAGGTTCCACTGTTTCCAGGAGTCCATGATATACCCAGCTGGCTCTGTCCCAGAGGGGAATCCGGGAGCCCCTTCTCCCGTTCTCATCATTGAAAAGATGTTGTCAATCGCGTTGAGAGACCAACTGACCAGATCCATTTTTAATCATTTCCAGTTTCCAGAAAAAATGCAGAAAGCACCGTGCACAGACAGGACAAAGAGCCTTGGGATAAGGAGGGAGAGAAAACAGGGTCTGTACTCTCCAAGAGCCGGAAGAAGAATTTATTCTGCTCTTATTCCGCATTTCCCGGGATCCACTGATTTCCCTCTCTCCTATTCAATTTCTCTCTCTCTTTTCTTACATTTTTTATCACAATTTAATTTTTCTCATTTTAAACATATTTGTAATCATTTATTGAAACATTTTTTATACTTTAATCTTTGTTTTTGTGAAACGCCTCGTTATTTTCATCTTGAGAGGAGCTATATAAAATATTGGTTTCTTTCTTTGCCGTTTAAGGCTACTTTTTCCTCAGCTGACCTCTGTGTCTTCAAACAGGAGCATCTGGGCTTTTTTCCCCACAGAAGGCATTCATTCCTACTACAGATCACTGCAAATGTGTTAAACATGTGAGTAAAGTTGACCTTTAAAAAACATCTACTTAAACAGCATTAAATTACTTTTTAAAATCAATTAAGCAGCTAAAAGAAAACGTTTGTGCAAATAAAAGCAAGTTCAAAGCAAGAAAACTGATGATAATGTTTATTAAATCTATTAGTAAAAAAATACTTACCCCCTGCCTTCATGAAGTTGTCCTCTTCAAGTCTGAAAAGAGACATTCCAATGGGAAGACATTCCGAACGGAATGGCAGCACTAGGGGGGGGGGGGGGGGGGGTTATTGTCCCCTCGCAGCCTTCCCTCCCACTCAGGCCTGACTGATGTGTCCCGACATTGTTTTCCAGGAGGATCGTTGGGATCATTGAGTGGCGTGTTGTTTTAGGCGCTAAGCTCGGAACGAAAGGCTCCATTGTGAGAGTCATTCTGCCCATGGCTGCTAACGGCTCGGGGGCCGACCCAAACAAGATGGCCTCTTTTACGGGCTTTATGATGAGCTCAGGGGTGTTCGGCTTAAATGAGGCCCCCAGTTACTCAGTTACAAACTAGTCCCTGTTTCAGTTTCCTCAAGTCTTTTCAACCAGAAATGCTGATTTAGTCAATTAAATTGAAGTCAAAAAATGTTTTTTTCTCCCACCTTTGCTCGCATAAACAGTGATTTCCTGTGTTGGTTTTGACAAACACAATATTTTAGACGAAACATAAAGAAAATCTAATGTTTGTTTTTTTATTTAACAGTTTGGACACATTTGAAAAGCAGCTAAAGAACCTGAAATTTTCTTTTGCTTAAGATTTTGTTTTTTCCCCATTTGTATCTTTTGTGTTTCTATAGACCTCTTTTTCTTTTGGTTTTTGTCTTTTAATCATGTTTTAATATTTGTGTCCTTGTTAAGCACCTTTTAGCTGTGATAAATGCTAAATACAATAAACTGTGCTTACCTACCTTTTGATTTGGGGGGTGGGGTGGGGTGGGGGTGGGGGGTAAAAATATAATCATCGCAATTATAACAAATACAGGCTTGAAATTTCTGGATTTACATGTAATGAGTTTATCTCCTATATTAGTTTTAACTTCTATGTTCAATCAGTGACATAAAACAACTTTTGCACCATATTCTCATTTTTTTTTTATCTCAGCCTCTGAAACTGAGTTCAACCTTATTCTTTTAGTTCTGGCCACACGTTAGAAGCACAAGCTGCAAATTACCTCTTAGATAAAACTTGGAAGTGAGTTTACGGCAAACACAAATGTGTTCAGAATTTTTTTTAAGACAAAATGGAGGAAAACTAGATCCTAGCAGACAAATACAGAAGGGAAATGCACGGGAAACACGCAGAACAGTAAAACCATTCCTTATCCCACACATATACCCTCATATATGGAGACACATGTCATAAATTCTCCCTCACACACAGACACTTTACATGAACTGTGTCTGATCAGCATTTTCCTCTAGAGGTGAGTATTGACAGCTTTTGTTATTCATAGCATATTTAACCTATTATATTTTCTCCCCTGCTGCCATAATGTTGCCAGTGTTGCGGAACACATTGGTAGCTATCATTTGCCAGCTCGTTTTTAAAAACGTCTCCAGGCGTGACGTTGTTACCCATGAGCCATAAGGAACCCATTCAATGACCAAACAGGGCTGGTTGTTCCTTTTATGGCCGCCACGCTCTCTGTGAGCAACCAGAGTTCAAAAGGGCACGGCCTCCGTGCCCTCGCAGCGCACTGACACCGTCTTTTTTACACTTCCTTTAATCGAAACACCGTGTACTACATCACAGTTATGCTTTGGGCAAATTGAGGTCAGTATATTGATTTCATTTTTTGTCGCTGCACGCCAGCCGCTCGTACGCTCACAAATCGTCCCGTTTGCCTCACCGTGTGGACATGCGTCCCTCATCCTGCCGTATATCATCCTTCATAGAGCTATATTTGCTCAGGGAGCACATTGTGTTTTCCATTGTTTGGTGTGACAGAGCCTTCTTTGCTTTGAACCGAGTCACTTTTTTAAGGCTTTGCCCTTCCCAGGAGTCACTTTGGGCTATAAAGGAATCCAGTCAGGCAAGTGCTTTAAACATAGATTTGTTGTCTAGTATTTGTCAAAGGTCAACAGCAAACAAGCCCTTCGGTGGCCATTTAACTTTGCCACTGAACTTGTTCCTTTTCTCACAGTGATCTTGTGATTAGGAAACAGCTCTAGCCTCTCTTAGCCACTCACTCCAAAAGCAGGTGATTCATAACAGGACTGAAAGGTCACATGAAGCGGCATGTTAGTATTTCACTTACACTTTGATTAAAGGTTTTTGGAAAAGATGGGAAAACGACTTAATATCGGCGTGGCCCTCCCTCTCTTACCTTCGTGCCCGGGGTTCTATATTTCCTGGACAAATCAATAAGGTGGTAGCTGAAGAAACTGTTGCTGCACTCTCTCTGGGTGCTGTGCTCATTCGTTCATCCTCGGTCTTTCTAATGGATCACGGAAGGCTGGAGGGGCAAACAAAAACAGACACAGCTCCCTTCTGCTTCACGGACCCCTCAAAAAAACTCAAGCTGCACAAAACTCACACACACCTAATGAATTGATTTAATATCCATTTATGCAAAGTAAACTTCGGTTACAAATAAATAACAAACTATAATTTTTTTCACTGAAAAAACTGGATCCCTTCGTAGATTTGCGTCATAAAGCTGTTAATGTTTGTTCGTTGGGAAGGTTTTAGATTTGGGCTGTTGACAGTCCAGTCGTATTTTACTGAATGTGGAAGATCTCCAAGTTTATTTTAGGTTTGTGATAGCTCCTGTTGCTAGCTGTGGTTAAAATACTTTGGGATGCCCCTGGCAGAGGATCTAGCATTTGGCCATAATAAGATAATTGCATTTTTGCAGAAATGACACACAAAAAATGGCTTAATTGGAACAACAGGGGATATTTAGGACACAGAAAAAAATTGCAGTAAAAAAATAAAATTGTGTTTATGAAAGTAATAACAACCACGGGAATGCAATCATCTCGTTTACCGAAAACTGCAGCCTGCAATGTTTGACAGAGCTCACTTACTTAAAGGTGTCATTCAAAGAAAAGTCGTGTAATGATTGTTCTTTCTGAGCTAGACTGTGATCGGTCACTCTGTTCATACAGGACCGTAGCGTTTGCAAAACGGGATTTGCCGCGGCTCCCTGGGGAGGATTTTGGCATTTATAGTAGCAAAGCTGAAGCTGGAATAAACTGCCATCAGGCACAGGGGCGGCGTTAGGCCCGGCTACTTGGGCTGAAGCCCCGGATGTTTCACGTTAAGCCCCGGATCTAAATCGCGGAAGTAACATGCAGTACCAAAGTCCAACAGAGAGGGCGCTGCTGGCAGTAGTTTGTATACAGCCTGCCTGAGCCTCCACCACTGAAGAAGCCCTTCAGCAGCTGGCTTCTTCTACACTCTCTGCCTGAAACGCATGAGTGAAGATGGACATGAGGACGTTTTTTAGGCCAAAAGTACAACAACAGAACCCCAGCTTTGATGAGACTGGTGTTGACTCAGGTTTGTGAGTCTTATTTGAAAATATTTGTTGTGCTGCTGTTTTGCCTAAAGTTAGCTTACTATCAGGTAAAGTTGATGGAGATAGAAAGGGAATATTTACTATCATCTCACACTAAACACTAACAGGAACAATACTCTGCCCTGAATATGCTTAATATGTAGCTTCAGATTAAAAATTATGTGGTACAAGACATATATGATGTTGACTAGTGCGTGTCACGTGTGTGTGTGCGCGCACGCGTGTGTGCGTGTGCCCGCGCACGTGTGTGCGTGCGTGTGTGTGTGTTAAGCCCCAGATCTTCTTCAGTCCTAAATCCGCCCCTGATCAGGCACCTCTCCAACCAAGACGGGATACAGGGAGGTCGCTGGGCGGCCCCCCCGCATGTGGCGTACAGGGTCGTGCATTCAGGCAGCGTCAGACGGAAGACACGTCAGACTGATGAAATTTCGTTTTCAGGACCTTTAGCTTTGATGTGACCTGCTTTTTATCTCGCTTGACGCCCTGCTCAGCCAGTGTTTTCACCAATCTGTCGAACAGCTGGCTGTCTTTGATCGTCCCCGTAAAAAGGCAACTAATCTGTTCGTCCGCTCGCACGACCAGAAGCTCCATGGTCTCCGCGTCTGTCCAGTTCGCCATGTTGTAGGTGGTTGAAAGATACCAGTGAGAGGCCATGTTGATCTGTGTTTATATCCCTTCCGGCCGGCACTCGGCGCGCAGTATGCATCACTAACGCGACCACCCTCTTTTGCGGAGGGGGGGCCTCCCACAGTCGCTCCAAAGGGGCTGACATGCGTTTAGCTGTCAGAGGCGAGGGGCTCATGCGCCAATATTACTACGAGGCTATGCGCATCAGAATCGAGTTTTATCACCTTTCCCCTTTGCTCCTTGCCGCATTTACGAGACCCACAAATTCGGATTTATCACGCTGTAATGACGCGATGGTCTGTCTTATAAAAGAGGCTTTTGAGTTGCAAGTGCTTGCTGCACATGAAAGTTTTAAACAACCACCGTCACCTACAATAGCTGCAGAAAGTAAATAGAAAAGGCGGGTCAGAAATTCATGGCCTTGCCCATCTTGGCTTGCGACAGACCACGGACAGCTGTGTTCAGCAGTCAGGAGAGAGCAGAGAAGCTAGAAGAAGCTAACCATTAGCAATAGCAATTCCACAAAATGGTGGAAAACATTCAGGCTTGTGTTGTGTTGATAAAACACCGTTGTTGTGCGACCAAAGGAACAACAGTCAGGTTGCTGTTAGCCAATCAGAGGCTAGACATTGTTACACCATGAATATTAATCAGTAAAACTTTAAATCCCATTATTTTCTGCCCCAAATTCCAACTGAGTTCTACACCCTGAAACAGGAAATGTCAAAAGACTTTTCAGACAAGAAACCACAGCGGATTTGATGAAAAAAGTAGTGAATAACAACTTTAAAGAGCAGGTTCACCGGGAAATCGTTTTTACTAATCATTTTTTACAATGGTTTGTAACTCAGAGTTTAGCATGCAGGCTGAATGGGAAAATAGTCTTCTACCCCTATTTCCTGCCTCAGTTTCTGATAGAAAACAGACGGAAAAACTCAGAAAAGCCTGACAGACCTTCATCACACTTAACATTCATGAACTCATCCGTCTTGGCTCGCAACGGGGACGGCTGTTGTTGGTTTAGCTTCCAAGAAACAGCAGAGAGCATCTCGACTAGCAAAAGCTAACTGTTAAGCCTGAGTCATGCTTCTGCGTCTGCGTCAGTGCGGAGACACGCAACGCCATTATCCGTCCTCGCGGGCCTGCTGGAGAGCCCCGCAAGGACGGATGGAGTCGAGCTCTCCTTTCTAAACATCCGTCCATCGAGACGGAGAACACAAGCTTGTTATTGGTCAGGGTACCGCTGTCGTCTACACCGCCGCCATTGCGCCCTCAAAAACATAAAGAGAGCCAAGAATAACTGGCGGCAGACACGGAGAAGCTTGAAGACTATCTCGCAAAAAAACTCTAAAAATATGAACGTTTAATTCCCCGTGACTGAAGGAGTGAAAAGATACACAGCAAGTGTTTTATTTGTGGACGAAAATGACAGGAAATGTGGGTTTAGAGGTGGCGAGCGTATGAAGAGGTGGAGGAGAGTGAGAGACAAATTGTCAGTGTTAAAAAGTCTGTTTTATACAAAAAAAACAAACACAATATAAACACACTGTCTTGGACCGGATACATGACAGGATACCACAGAACAGCTCTACGCCCTCTGGTGTCCTGGCGGGGAATTGCTTTGCAACTCTCTCCAGGAGACGGAGAAGTATGAGAGCAAAACGTCTCCATCTGTGCGTGCACGGTGTCTCTCCCTCATGGAGCTGACGCAGAAGCATGACTCAGGCTTTAGCCTTAGCAATTCCACCACACAGCAGAACTCCTTCAGGCTTGTGTGGAGATAAAAATGTACGTTGCAGAGAAAATGGAGTCAATGGTAGAGTTCCATTGCTGTTATCCAATCCGAGGTGAGATTTCCAAATATCAGCAAATAAGACTTCAATTTCTGCCGTGTTCTGCCTCTCTCTCTCTCTCTCTCTCTCTCTCTCCCTCTCCTCCAGCTGACGTTAATGTCCTCAAACAGAGAACAACTTCCTACAAGAGGTCACTGCTAATGTGTTACAAATATGAGTAAAGTTTAGCTTTAATATAAGGACTAAAACCATCTGCTATTAGCATGCAGTGATGTTTTACCACGCATGTAAATGTATACCAAAAACATTACAATGAATACAATAATTCAAAAAATCACAGCTTGAGAACATGCAAGTTATTTAACATGCACAGTGCAGATTGCACACATGCAAGTTCTCACATTTATCATGTTGCATTGGACACACAAAGGTCCAGCGCCTGGAGTCTGGGTAGGCTAAATAGATTGTGGCCCTCTCAAGAGTAATAGAGCGATAGAAGAAGAAGATAGACTCTCTTTCTCTTCCACCGCTGCTGCTGCTGACCACTGAGACGGATGTTCAGCGGGGCTCGAGGGGGGTGGAGGTGTTACAGGACAATTTGTTATCCCCTTGTTCATTAGCTGTAATATGAATGTAACTGTACGCACACTCGGGGGAGTTGGGCGCCGGCCACAATTACCGCTGACCCCGGTGTAATGGGAAACAAATTTGTGCGAATATTGCCAGCCATTCGTCTTTATTTACACATGGTAATGAGGTGGAGTGTTAAAGTACTCCGAGGCTGTGAAGGGAGAGCATGGACATGGACAGGGAAAGAGCACGCCGAGTCGACGTGTGTGGGTTTAAAGACAAACAAACTGAACAGGAAGTCAAATAAAACAGGTTAGTTGAAGAGCAGTGCTGCTTTACAACAGTCAGAAGAGGTTGATTTTGCTTTATTGAGCTTATGTGGATACATTTGTGCACACAGAACATTTGCAACGTCCCATAAAAATAGAAAGAAAACAAATTCTGCATTAACAATAGATTAAAATAATATGCACACGATCTTTTTCTGATAATGAAAGGAACAAAGTCCTCCCAAACGAAAAGCCTTTGTTGAGGATGTCTCTGTAAATATATATCCTCCCCTTTCCGCACGCCCCACTGCTCTTTGAATAAGCGTCACTAAAGCAGCATTCAGCGGGACATGTTGCTGTCAGAGATGCTAAACCATGCAAGTCGGCGCTCGGGTTCTCTACATGAGTCCCTCTAAATGAGATGTCCGCGGGGATAATGGGACGGCCTGCTTGCAAGCAAGCGCTTTGTGTGGCTCTTTTCATGCCAATTAGACTCTGTGATACAGCCACAGCAGATCAGCCGCCAGCGCCGGAATACCCATCTGATCACCAGCCGGGCCACACCAGAGACAGAGAAAATGGGAAAATGTTTCTCCGTTTCATGCCACTCTGAGGGAAAAAAAGTATCATCTTCAAGGCCAAGGAAGTTACTTGAATATAAATGCAGCTTAATTACAAAAAGATTCTTGGAAACCATCAGTTCCCTCTTGAATTTCAGTACACGAACGACAAATATGCAATCCATCCAACCTCGGTAGCTCCAGCCGGGCTGAGATTAAGGCAAACAAAGGTTACTTATACCTTAAAATGACTAAAAAGCTGACAGATTAACCAAAGGCCCCACAGATCTCTCTAGCCCCCTCTGCTGTCTCACTAACTGCCCTCAAGGTGTTCAATGTGTCACTGAGGCCATTAACCCGCAGACAAAAAAGTAAGAAGGCCTTTAATGGCCCTAATGAAGTGTGACAAGAGCACAGGACACCTCTTGCCAACACACAGAGGCCCCAAAATTGGATTAGCGATTAACCATGTTGTCCTGCACTGAGTCCAGTGGCCCTGGCGACACCAAAGAGCCTGGTGCCTATCCGCTGGCCCGCCCTGCTGGGATGGGATGTCCCATGTAGCCAGAGAAAGAAGGGACAAACAGGGGGAGGACTGAACGAGGAGAAGGGAGAGCAGTAAGGTACGGGGGTGTCCCCGGGGCTCTGAGCAGTGCCGTGTCTGGAGGCCCCACTGTGCAGGGAAATGAGAATAGCTGTGTGCACCTGAGCAAGCCCATGAGAGGCCTGAGGCGGTGGAAGAGCCCAGGCAGAATCCCCCACCACCACACCACCCTGCTCCCCTCCATCCTTCTCCAAGCCACTGCTGAAATATATCTCGCCGTGAGACAAGAGCGCCGGTGCAAATCAAAACCACCACCAATAAATTACCTCCTTCATTCTCCCTTTAGCTCATTCTCACCATCTCCCCGCCATCCTTTCCTTTTTTGCATGCCCCCCCCCCCCCCCCCCCCCCCCCAACATTTCCCTCCCTCGCATCATCCCTTCCCCGGCTCTACTCAACATGCAGCTTCCCATTGCAATATAAACTTGCCTGTCAAAGGGGCAGTTGCGATGTGGCAAACTTGCCATTGTAACAGACAGCTTGACAAATGCAGAAGGGTGGCAGAGCATTGTTGTCCACGTTATATACCTCCACCCTCAGTGCAGCAGAGAGCTGCTGAGGTGATGCAAGGATAGGATAGGGGATGGAGGAATGAGAGGAGAGGAGAGGAGAGGAGAGGAGAGGAGAGGAGAGGAGAGGAGAGGATGGAGGGGGCAGTGATAGAGAGTGACTTTCAGAGGGATAATGAGCCTTTGAACGATGGCTGAAATGTTGCCGTCAACCTGCCCTTCTGCTGCTGGGTAATTAGGTAATCAGTAAAGGCCTAATTATGGGATCAAGGTGCAGGGAAACAATTAGCAGAAAGTATTGCCACATAAAACGGAAATTTACGTTCTGCCAAAGCATATTTAATTCCTAGACGTGCGTGCGCTGTCCTTTCTAAATATCCACATAAAAGGGACATTTCCTTTGCTTCTTACCCGCCAAGTGAAAAGGTTAATTTAAACGGGCCGGTCAGCATTTGTGAATAAATATGTAAATTTAGCGGCTGTAAGAATAAATTGAATTTTGAGAATTGTGTAGAATTTTACTTATTTATTTATTTTTATTTTTTTACAATTTTTTAGATGCTTCATAATTGCTGCGAGGGAAAACGGTGGTTTTCTTTTGTGTAAATAGATGTATTGTTAAGTGGCCTCATTGGTTTGGTAAGTGACTGTAATTAAATTGCGTTGCAGCCCCCCTCCCCTGCTCCCCCCTGACGAAACAGCCACCCCGTGTGTGCTAGGACTCAGCTGAAGGATGAAAGCTCGGCAAAGACAGAAGGCAGAGAGAGAAAATGTGAGAATAAGGATCACTCAGCGCACTCAACAATGCTCTGGCTCCCCACACAAAGATAAAAAAAGGAGAGGAAGAAAGAGAGAGTGCATGGGAGAAAATTGAGCTTAACAGCCTGATTTTTAACTATTAT
>NC_091748.1:69330403-69367903 GCF_043380555.1 Nothobranchius furzeri
AAGGTCTTCTCTTTGGTGAGACAACAAAGTGGGTAAAGTGGCTCTGTTCTTCAGCCTGACTCATGGACCAGTCACCAGCATTAAAAAACAGCCTCATCTGCTCTTAAACTAAACTAAACAGAAAAAACAAAGTCACTGTAAGCTTGTTGTACGAAAGGAAGGTAAAATTGTATTTTTGCAGGTTTAAGTGGTTATTATATTATTATTAGTCTTCACTGTAGAAGTGGTTGATCATAGTGAGTTAAAATAAGGTAAAAAATCAAGCGTCCGTATTTTAATGCTGGTTTTTTCAATGCCGTTAAAATAAAAAACAAACATTAAATGGTATTCAAATGTATTCCTGGTACCTTTACGTGCATTGATTTGTAGTACCAGTCTGCTAAAGCCGCCGAGGATAAACAGCATTTTGCCGGAGACGAAGCTGCTGCTGCTGCCGTTAAATGGAAATTCAGATGGAGCTGTAGATAAATATTTTTTCCCCGACTGTTTAGACCCATTTTTCCCTGGATATCATCTAAGATATCAGATGACCTTTTCTGCCTTGTCATTTTTTTTCTCATTTTCCCCACTCCGGTGGGAGAGATGCAGAGGTGCCTTACCAGCAGCTGGAAATCAATTTATACAGTCTTGCGTTGTATGTAGGGAGAGATGGGACAGAGCGACCCTGATATAATGACACGGCCAATTGCATTGTGTTGGGCTGCGGGGGTCAAGTGGGGTCTGAGTGTGCCACGGATGCAGGCTTTGTTCATACGAGGGGCATTAGGCAGGAATTACACAGGGAGGTCAAATGACCCACAGCCGAGGAGGAAGCCAGCACCTTGGGCCCCTCAGCTCCCTCATCATCAGCTCGGGGAGATGAGAGTGACATGGGATGACACTCAAAAAGGAGGGGGGTGGAGAAACACTCCCACTAAACACTTCACCTACTGATAGGTGCCGTTGACCCTTCCTAAATCTCATCATCGTCGTACTCGACGTAAGGGGAGATAAGTGGGATTTTCTCTGACATCCCCTCCCATTTCTCGTCCCCCTTTTTCCATTCGGACTCTCAGCCACCTCTGTTACGGGCTCACTCATTTGTATACAGACGCATACACCTAGATTTATTTATCTATCTGTCTGGCGGATGTAGCAGATGTTGCTTGCTGAAGATGGCAATACTCACAGACTGATCCCCCTTAAGCCTGCTTAGCATCTCCCTGCAGATACAGTCCCTCTGCGTCCTTCAATGATTTATCAATTTACAGTGTTTGTTAGGATAGCTTTACTTCTGGTGTCCCAGTGGCTCAGTGGGAACAGATGTGCCATGCGTTCCTCTGAGTCATGCAGGTGTGTTCTGTGCCTCGATTATCCCATCATGCTTCCAGATTTGATAAGAATCCCTCAGAATATTAACAATCAAATTTATTTGATTTGATCTTGGGGGGAAAACACCATTTTCCTTGGATCTCATTGTAATGTGAGTCTGCCAAGAATTTCTGACCCTGCAACAGTCCGATGGAGTTCATAGATTTAGGGTTAAGTCATCTGACCCGACCGGCTGGTTGGTTGCATGCTTTTTCCCGTAATTACTGCTCAGAAAACCAAAGTTTTTCCTTTTTACGCTCTCAAATCAACAAAAATCCATCGCTCACGCCCACCATAACCTCGAGCCTGTGACATAACCTTTCCTTATTGGTCTTCCAGAGTCCACCTGTCAAATTCACTTTGATTTATCAATGACACTTTCAGAAGGTTTATCTTGGGCTACGTTGCAATTTTAAAAACCAGCTAAACTCTTTCCTGTACTCTTTTATAATTTTGTGCTTTTTATTTTATTTTTTTGTCAAGTTAACGTGTACAAAATGTGAGTGTAACAAACTGTAAGCGTATTGGCCTTATGCATCTAACCCAAAGAAAACACCTTGTTCTAACTTAGTGGTTTATTCCAACATCAGACGTAACCATCGCTGCCCGGCTGATCCACGGTGGATGCAAAGAGCCATTGGAGACACGAACAATAACAGCCTGAAAGTGAAATTGGCAAAAAAAAGGAGGGGGGTGGAGAGAAAAATAAAGAAGATGAAGATGAATCGATGAAATAAGATAAGGATGAATCAATGAAATAAGATAAAGATGAATCGATGAAATGAGGGAGAAATCAAGTGAACGAGAGGAAGAGCAGGGTGGCTCCTGTCAGCTGAGGCCCAGCACAGTGAAACAGTAACTGTAACGACAGGTTGATGAGTCAGTGTCTCTTTAAATGGCAGATTGTCAGGCCTCCAGCTCCGAGGTGGGCTGCAGACCTGTCAGGGCCCCCACCACATTAACCAGCTGACCCTATCATCCTTAACATTGCTCCACCGCCGAGCTGTCTGTCACCAACTCTGCCGTTTGGCTTTCCAGAGATCTGCCAGAGAGGGCAGGCACAGCCACCTCTTAGTGTTGTTTATTGATTTCTGACCCGGCGCTTAATAGTTTTCCGAGTCCCCCTGAATGGCTTTTGTAAGCAATAGGGTTTGTACATCTCTCAGATCAATACCTTTTATATTTACAATAAAATTGAAACAGCTTCTTGGTGGGGCTCCCAGCACCTCGGCATTTGTCATCCTTCTGCATGGGAAAACTATGCCATTATCTGAATTAAAACATTTATTTCTGATTAAGAGAGTGTCCTATCTCATTAATTTTCCCCTTTCCAATACAAGGGGAATGGAATCCTATTGATTTTTGCACTTTTTACACGTCTCCACTACTGGGAAGATAATTGAGAAGTTAGCCAGAATAAATGAAGTTTCTAGTCTTGCAGGGCAGCCAATACCTTGGAAATGTGAGGTGTTTTTGTGGGAGCAGGCCTTTAATTTTGTGCCAGCAGAAAACAGGGGGGACTGAACAAATTGGATTAAGGCTGGGGATGGGGTAGGGGTTGGGGGTGGGAGGAATTGGCGGGCAGCTGGGAGGGTGTACCAACCCAATGTGAGTGTATGTGTGGCGGGAATAAACTTGGTATTTCAGCAATAATACAACTGAACCCACCCCCAACAAGCACAACCAATTTTCACAACATGAAGATGCTCCAGGAAGCACAGATTAAAGTGCTTTAAAGCCATTAATGATGAGTTGCCTTCACGCCCCCCCGCTTATTGTTGGGGAAGAATTGAAAGACAGTAATCAATGTTTGAACTAGACCTTTTACCGCCATGGGGCTCATTGATTAAGCATTATCAAATTAATGAGATCGAATTAAGCTGTAGCGTGCTTTTTTTTTGTGCTGCACAAAGGCTCAAGTAAAAAAAAATTTCAGTTTTCCACACATTTGGCTTCGAACACTAAATATAATTATTTAATAAAATCTAAGAAAGTGCTACTTTATTTTTAGTTATAAATAACAATTTCCTATTGACCTTAAGTGTGGTTTTAGAAGACAAATGCTGGCTTTTTGTCTTGTATTCTCTTAAAGGTGCATGATGTATGAATGAAGTAAGAATGACATCTTTTGGTCAAATGTGCGTACTGCAGCCCATTTTCAAAACCCACGAGTGACTCTCACAACCGGCTGTTGGCAGGTAGAGCTCAGCACCAGCAGACTCTAGATGACGAGCAAAAACGAGTCACACAGTTAACTCATTCACTGCCAGACATTTCCTGATCAGAAAAGCCTTTCGCTGCCAGCGTTTTTCAGCGTTTTCACTGTTTTTTTAAGAGTCACAGAACGTTTTGCTCTATGATGTCAACGGCAAAACTACTAAAACAAAGAGTAGACTCACCTCTTACATCAGGAAGAATCCGCGTGTTTCGAGCGTTATCCGTTCTTTCATAATCCGTTGTCGAATTGTGATCGGCAGAAGCTTTTTCCAGTTTGTGCCTCACAATCTCCTAACACATGGATTTTCTGCTTCCTGATAATGTGACGTGTCACGTACGCAGATGAAGATCGGCTTTAGAACTGGGATGTTTGTTCTCATGGTGCGGGGGCTCGTTCTGACGCCCACACAGTAAAAAAACTAAAGTCGTCATTGGCAGTGAACGGTTGGATTTAAAATGACGACTTTTGACGTCAATGGCAGTGAATGAGTTAATAAATAGATAAAAGCATTTGACTGTAATATCGAGAAGATAATTTAAAAAGTAGCTTGAGAGGCTTTTTTAGAGTCGACTATTTGTTTCTAATTCACCGTTAGCTCAGTGTTAGCCTCTAGCCTTCTTTACCCAACACCAGAGTCAAACAAAAAGGTATAGAGCTCCGGGAGTTGACGTCACTTCTCCCGGCATGCAATAGTTCAAATCGAAACGGCACCATATTGGCAGGCAGAAGCCCGCAGCTGGACTATTTGTTATTGTCAGAAAACTCAATCGGGAAATATGGGAGAAAAAACGGGAAATATGGGAGATTCCTGTTGTGCCCCAGGATGCAGAACAGACGCGGACGACCTAAGGAATGAGCCAGCTACAGGATTCCCCAAGATCCGGAGCGCCGCAAACGTTGGATCATTGTAATAAACGCACTAATGACCGGGCTAAAATGAAACTGTGGGATCCCGAGAGTAAAGGTTTTCGCTTATGCAGCGACCGCTTCATATCAGGTACTTAAACCAACGTTTCCTCAACTGTGTATGGTATTTATTTTAAATGCTTTTATTACGATTCTTAGTGGGCTTCCTAAACTTATTTTGGCGTGGCTTTTTCTGTCTTATTACTCATAGCAGCAAGTAAACGTCACGTAAAACGTTGCCTCGTGAGTTCTGCGTGCTGCCGTTTCCGTGTTTTATGATGACAGCAATTAACCGGGTAAGCTGTATTTAATTTTTAAGCAATGGTTGATCAATTGTCAGATCACACATAAAAAGCACTTTGGATTGCTATTACCTGTCTCATCAAGACAGATCTCAGACAGATCCTGAGACTCTTCTGCCTCACATATTTATTTTATTCACGGAAAAAATCAAACTAGTGATTTCCCTTGGTGTTCAGTTTATACATTCAAACAGCACAGCACTCTATTTAAACTACTTACATGTAAATCTGTTATTTGTCTATCCATCCATTTTCATCCGCTTATCCGGAGTCGGGTTACGGGGGCAGTAGCGTCGAGAGGCCCAGACTTCTCTCTCCCCAGCCACTTAGGCCAGCTCCTCCGGGGAAATTCCAAGGGGTTCCCCGCCCAGGTCTGGTAAGAAGTCCGCTCCGACAGCTTCTGGCGTTTTTAAAAAGTATCCCAGGGGCACGGTAAGGGTCAGAGATGTTTAGTCTATATAATTTCTGACTATATAAAATGATTTCTTCGGTTTTAAAGTGTGAAGTAAACTACAACGAAGTAAAATCCAAGCCGATCCCGTTCAATTAGTTTACATTTGTTGCCTGCCAACATGGCGTCTACTCTCTGAGAGTCACGTGACGTCCGGAGCTCTATTGTGGCTTCTTAGGGTTACAAGAAATAACGTCTGATTCGCTCCTATTACTGGCTCTATAAACAACACTGCTGCGTTTAGCAGGCAAATTACAAATGCTGGAGTTGCAGCATTTTCCAGTGTAGATTAGACAACCTCGCAGCTCACATGTAGCGAACAGCAACTACATCTCTCTTTGGCCATTTTGAAAGATGATGAACTGACAACCCCCCAGCCGGTTGAGAAGGAAATCTGTTCCACTGCAACCGTCCTTCCAACATGATTGAGAAACTAGACTGTTTTGTTTTTATTGTACTATAAAATTCTTACATATTGTACCTTTTAATTATTCATGGTAAATCCCCTGTATTTGTATAGAGCCTCCTTAGGGTTATGTAACCCCCCAAGGTGCTTCACAACACAATCAGTCACTCACCCATTCAAACACTGGTGAAGATGATTGTAATGATTACAACAAGTGTTTCAGTTATTACCTTAAAAAGTTCCTGAAATGATTTGTTATCTAAATTTGTGAGTTGAACTGGTGTTTTTGAACGTATAAAACAGTTTTACCCTTCATGACAAAGAGAAAGAAACAATAGTCACGGTGTTGAAATGTGGTTAAATGCTGCCCGCTCACCGTGGCATGGCCACTGTGCAGATTTTGAGAAGGCAGGGCCGCGTGGTCAGCTCCAGTTTGCACAAACCCTGCGCAGCTGATATGGGGGTCGTGAGAGGGGTGACTGAACACAGCAATTGGACCTCACAAACACTGAAAGAGGCCAGCGCCGGCCTACGTCTGATACTGCCCGATCCTGCTTTGGGGACTGAGAGAAAATGTTGTCGGACTCGGAGAGGGCATCGTCCATCATGGCCCCAGTCTGCCTGTCAGCTGGCTGATTGTGGAAGAAAAGAGAACGTAAAAAAGAGAGAAGAGGGAAGAAAGCCTGGGAGTCAACTGGGAAGCCAATTGTAAGGGAAACAGGAGGAGAACAAGAAACCAGAAAGGAGAAAGAGAGGAAGACAAGGAGAGCATGGCCTCTGCATCCATCTACTGACTCACTGTCTGGCTTTTGGCCACAGAGCCCCTGAGTGGATTCTCTCCTCTATTTCATCCCTCTTTTCTTCATTTATACTGCTGCACTCTCTCTTCCTATCAAGAACATATCTCTGTCTGCTCTCCATCACATCCCTCCATCCTTTGCCCGATCTCTCTTTCATTCCTTCCAATGATCCCTCCGTCCTTCCATCCCTCCTTCATGGACAGGTGGATGAGAGGCTGATGGGCCATGGAGTGAGTGGGGCATCTGCCAACACCCTGCAGCAGAACCATCTCTGACAGGCCACTAATTCATCCAACAGAACAGAAACCACTACCAAACACTTGCATCATTAGCACAAAAAGACGGGGAGAAAAGGGTACAGAGAAGAAAAAGAGTCAACATTATTAAGGACCAACTTCACTCATTATCAGTCCATTACTTTGTTCTTTTTTTTTACACAGCTTAGTAAAAAAAGTTTTTTACACGTTTTCAGCTAATGACTCTAGCCATCATCAGAGTTCACCGGTGTTGGTGGCGTCACTTTCGTTTTTGAAACAGCTCCTGTAGCTAGAAGGAGGGGCCTTGCTAGGAAGAAGAAGAAGAAAATATCATTTCTATAGCGCCTCTCAAGATAAAAATCATGAGGCACTTCATAAAAACAAAAAAATGTAAAAATATAAAAAAGCATTTAGAAAATGTTTAAAAATATATTTAAAATGAGCAAAAATAGACAATTGTGATTAAAAAAATGTTAAGAAAGAGAGAAAGTGAACAGGAAAGAGGGAAATCAGTGGATCCTGAGGAAGGTGGAATAGGTGGGGAGAGCAGAATAAAGAGAGAGTGGTGAAGGTCATACAAAAGCCAGCTTGAACAAGTGAGTCTTCAGCTGCTTTTTGAAGGAGACCACTGAGTCCACTGATCTCAGGCTCAGGGGGAGAGAGTTCCAGAGTCTGGGGGGCCACAGCAGCAAATGATCTGTCACCTTTGGTCTTTAGCCTGTTGCTGCACAACCAGTAGGCTTTGATCACTGGACCTCAGGGACCTGCTGTGGGTGTAGGGACCAGGGGTGGCGTTAGGCCCGGCTACTTGGGCTGAAGCCCCGGATGTTTTATGAAAAGCCCCGGATCTAAATCGCGGAAGTAACATGCAGTACCAAAGTCCAACTGAGAGGGAGCAGCTGGCAGTAGTTTGTATATAGACAGCCTGAGCCTCCACCACTGAAGAAGAAGCCCTTCAGCAGCCGGCTTCTTCTACAGTCTCTGCCTGAAACGCATGAGTGAAGATGGACATAAGGACGTTTTTTGGACCAAAAGTACAACGACAGAACCCCAGCTTTGATGAGACTGGTGTTGACTCAGGTTTGTGAGTCTTATTTGAAAATATTTGTTGTGCTGCTTGTTTGCCTAAAGTTAGCTTATCAGGTAAAGTTGTTGGAGAAAGAAAGGGAATATTTACTATCATCTCACGCTAAACACTAACAGGAACAATACTCTGCCCTGAAAATGCTTAATATGTAGCTTCAGATTAAAAATTATGTGGTACACAAGACAAATATATATGATGTTGACTAGTGCATGTCACGTGTGTGTGTGTTAAGCCCCAGATCTTCTT
The DNA here is from genome assembly GCF_043380555.1 of Nothobranchius furzeri. Taxonomy (NCBI): domain Eukaryota; kingdom Metazoa; phylum Chordata; class Actinopteri; order Cyprinodontiformes; family Nothobranchiidae; genus Nothobranchius; species Nothobranchius furzeri. The sequence goes on from NC_091748.1 coordinate 69,338,427, forward strand.
CAGTCCTAAATCCACCCATGGTAGGGACTAAGAAGATCACCAATGTAAGATGGTGCTTGTCCATGTAAGGCCCTATAGACCAGAACCAGGATCTTGAAATGAACCCCGAAGTTGACTGGCAGCCAGTGAAGCTGGAGGAGAAGCGGGGTGATGTGGTTGTGTTTGGAGGACTTGGTCAGAAGCCGAGCACAGGCGTTCTGAACCACCTGTAGACGGTTCAGGGAGGTTCTGCTCAGACACGTGAAAAGAGAGTTACAGTAGTCTAAGCGTGAGGAGATGAAGGTGTGGAGAACTGTCTCAAGTTCAGAGCGAGACAGAATGGGACTCAGCTTAGCAATGTTCCTGAGATGGAAGAAGGAGGAGCGAACAAGAGAACTGGCATGAGAATCCAGGGTGAGAACTGGGTCAAAGGTCACGCCAAGATTCCTTACAGAAGGTTTGGTGTGAGACGCAAGCTGACCAAGAGAGTCTCTGACTTTGAGAACCAGCTTGTCTGGGGCACAGATGAGGATCTCAGTCTTATCTTCATTCAGCTGTAGAAAGCTCCCAGCCATCCAGGCTTTGATAGAGTCTAAGCAGGTGTGTAACAGCTGCAGCTTAGACATCTCATGGGGCTTAAAGGAGATGTACAGTTGGATGTCATCTGCATAAAGATGGTAGGAGATTCCTTTGAAAGAGCTCAGGATGTGCTGAAGAGGAAGCAGATAGAGGAGGAAGAGCAGAGGCCCCAGCACAGAACCTTGCGGAACACCATGGATAAGAGAGGTGGTGGAGGACCTAAACTTGGAGACGGCCACAGAAAAGGAGCGCTCAGAGAGATAAGAGGAGAACCACTCTAGAACAGATACTGATAGGCCTACCCAGTCTCTCAGCCTCTCCAGTAGCAGGTGATGGTCAACAGTGTCAAAGGCTGCACTCAGGTCCAGCATGTCATGGTCTGTGTCTGTGTCTTCCTTCATGTGTCTCCTGATGTTTCCCCATCCCTCTCTAGATTCCCTTCTGTGTCTCACAGCGCCCTCATGTGTCTTTTGTCTGCGTCTCAGTTAAAGTGTCTTATGTTGTTACCCTTTTAAGATCATTCCTCCCAGGTCAGCTCCAGCCTCTTTGTCCTCAGCTCTGTGTATGTGTGTGTGTGTGTTTGTGTGTGTGTGTGTGTCTGTGCGCGTCCTCCCCAACTCAGGGTAAGTGTGTGTGTGTATCCTCCCCAACTCAGGGTAAGTGTGTGTGTGTGTGTGTGTGTGTGTGTGTGTGTGTGTGTGTGTGTGTGTGTGTGTCCATTCCCCAATTCAGTGTATGTAGGTGTGAGTTTATGTGTGTCAGTGTGTGTATGCGTGAGTCCTTCCCTCAGTCTTTAGGTTTAGTTTTTGTGTTTTAGGTTTATCTGTCCTCCTTTGGTTCTGTTTCCCCCATTTAGATAAATTATTGTCACCTGTGTTCCCTCCAGCCCTCACCCCACACACCTGCTGCCATTTTTCCTAATTACTCCTCCCTGTGTATTTAAGCCCTGTCTTGTCTCTGTCTTGTGTCGGTCCATTGTGGTATTTCTGTCAAGCCTTCTCTAGTCTCTAGCTTTTTGAATCCCAGTCTTTTCTAGTCTTCAGTATTTTGTTTCTAGCTTGGAAATTAGATATTTTTGGACTTATTGGCTCCCTGCCTTTGGATTTATTTTTGTTTGTTCTCAGCTCATCCAAATAAAGGATATTTTCTTATATCACCATCTGCCTTGTGTCATCTTGGGTTCTGCATTTTGGGTCCTACCAACACCGTAACGTGACACAGCAGGACCAGAACAGAACAGTCCCCTGCATCACTGTGAGTCAAAAGGTCATTAGAGACCCTAAGAAGAGCTGTTTCAGTAGAATGAGCTCTACGAAAACCTGACTGGAAGCTATCATAGATGTTATGTTCATCAAGAGCAGCTGTGAGTTGTTTAGCCACAACATATTCCAAGATCTTGGAGATGAACGGAAGTTTAGAGATGGGTCCGAAGCTGCTATGGAGAGAGGGGTCGAGACTCGTTTTTTTAAGAAGCGTGTGGATTACAGTAGTATTAAAGTAAGCAGGGACCTGACCAGAGACCAGAGAAGCATTAATTACAGAGAGCACGCTGGGACTGATGGACTGAAAAGCACTTTTAAACAAAGATGAGGGTAAGATGTCGAAGGGGCATGCAGAGGTCTTCATAGAGTTAACTAGTTTGGTTAACTCAGGCAAAGAAACAGGAGCAAAGCTATCTAGGATGATGGGCCTGGTTGGAGTGGGGAGAGGCAGCGATAAGGCTGAAGGAGTGATGCTAGATCTAACCTTACTGACTTTGTCCACAAAGAAAGACAGAAAGTTCTCACAGTCTGTAACAGAGTGGATGGAGGCTGTAGGAGAGGCAGGAGAGACAATGCTGCTGATGGTGTTAAACAGCACCTTTGGGTTCCCTTTGCTCTGGGACACCAGGTTGGAGAAATAGGAAACCCTAGCGTCTCTGACTGCAGAGTTAAAGGATGTCAGAAGATCCTTTAGGTGCAGCAGATGGACGTGGAGATGGGTTTTTTTCCACAAACGCTCAATTTTTCTGCATTGGCGCTTCAGGCTGCGAAGGCTGTCATTAAACCAGGGAGTAGGGTTCACTGCAGGAACTGATCTGGTTCTGACAGGACATATGTTGTCCAGAATGGAGAGGCAGTGCTCGTTAAACTAAGATCTGGGTCGTTATCAGAAGAACAGGGTGGATCAAAAGCAGCAGAAAAATTGCTAGCTGTGCTCTCATTGAGAAAACGAGAACTAACCATACAGTGAGCAGGAGGTGGGGTCGCAGAAACGGTCAGGTTAAAGAAAATGCAGTGGTGATCTGAAATATAAATATCCTCAGGACAACTACTGTCAGCATTTAGACTCAGGGTAAAAACAAGGTCTAGAGTGTGCCCCCTGGTGTGAGTGGGGCCAGAAACATGCTGGGTAAAGCTGAAGGAGTCCATGAGGCTGGAGAAATTCATGGCAAAGTGGTCAGAGGTCACCAAACAAATCACCAGTCTGGACAGCTTCACAGTGGAGGATAGAAAGTCACTAAACTCTTGAAGAAAAGAACTGTTTGGACCAGGTGGACGATAAACCACAGCACAGTAGAACGGGTCCTTACGCCCGACTATAATCAGCTGCAGTTCAAAGGAAGCAAAGCGACCAGAGGTTGTAGAACTACATGGAAGATGGTCTCTGAAAACAACAGCTAGGCCTCCACCACGACCAGAACCCCGGGGCTGGCTAAGAAAAGAATAACCACTCGGGCAGAGTTCAATCAGACCAGAATAATCAGATGTTTGCTGCCAAACTTCAGTCAGAAACAGAAAATCCAGGTTTTTAGACAGAATAAGATCATTGAGCAGGAAGGACTTATTGTTAACAGAGTGGGTATTTAATAGAGCCATTCTAGAGGAGGGGTCAGAAACTACACAAACAGCTGGAGTTAGTGGACATAAATTAGCGGGGTTAGATCCATGGTGTTTATAAAAACCACTTATGGAGGGAACAGGAGGAGAAACCACTGAGGAATGAGGATAAACCGACCTTAAAAAACTTGGACGGAGAAACCGCGCTGCAACGCGGCCTGGTGGAAATGCGGAAGTGGCGCTCAGGTCACCAAACAAAGGACAAGAAGCTAGAAGATCGCGCCGATGTTTACTAGATAAACCACGCTTTAAGAGAAGTCTCATTCTCACCTGGATTCCTGCTCGTTTACCTCATTTCCTCCGACGTTTTCCCGGGACCGGATAAACATAGCCGGAGGCGGACAGCTCGGGACTGTCGTTTGGCTTCGGGCCAGTGCGTCATTCAGATAAACAAACAGGGAGGTAAATCCTCGGTGCGTCTTGGGCGATCGTAAACGAACGGAAGGGCAAAAGAGTCTGGCGATCATAGAAGATGGTAGCAGGGACACTACTGAAGAGGATCGCAAACAGGAGCAAGGTGGAAAAGAGGAGGTTAGTGGAGAAAAGTTTGAAAAAGTAGCCGGTGACCACGGCTAAACCAAGCACAGGCGCCATCTTGTTGCCGACCGGAAGCGGAAGTCAGAAGCTATATTATGAGTGTTCTGCTAACTTGGAAGTAGCGTGCGTGCTACACGGAAGCTTGTACAAATGGAATAAAAGAGTGACAACAGAAGTAAACGTGGCGTCCCTTTTCATGACATAGTGTCAGCAGTGAAAGCCTGGTGTTGAACCTGAGGTCATGATGGCAAAGTTTGGTATCTCCAAGCAGTTTGTCTTAACTCACTCAGCGGAGTGGCGGCAGTGGTTTTCCCGTTTTCGTGTGGCATCGAAGATGGACACGGAGAGCGGAGAACTGCAGGTCATTTCGCTCCTGTATATGATGATGAGAGGTGCAGAACCTATTTATAGTTTGTGTTCTTGGCAGCCACGGAGGCAGTCCCGCATCTCGAGTTTGACTTTGGAATTGTCTTGGAGAAGTTTGATGAACATTTTTTTCCCAAGCAGAACGTAATCCACGACCACTCTTGTTTCCACAAAAGGTCTCAAAAAGGAAGAGGAGACGGTGAAGGTGTTCGTCCGGAGCCTATATGAGCTTGCAAGACACCGTGAATTTGGCGACAGTAAAGATTAACAGATTCGGGATTGCATTGTGATAGGAATACTGGATAAAGAAGTCTCAAAGAAACTACAGCTCCAGGAGGATTTAACACAGAGAGCAATTCAGCTCGAGCGCCAAAGTGAGCTGGTGAAACAACAAAGTACAGAGCGAGTGGAAACTGGAGTAAACAAGGTGAGACCGAAAAGATACGGCAACATGGGACAGAGCAAAGAAAATTCACGACAACTGCAGGTACGTTATTAACAGGGACCATAAATTCAACTGCCATCGGTGTGGCAGGCCACACAAGGGTGATGAAGGATGTCTGGCCCGTGACAAAAGATGCAGGAAGTGAAATAAGATGGGTCATTTTTGCAGCAGTTTGTAAAACAAAAATGCTAAAAGAAGTGAGAACAGAGACTGTGCCAGATTCAGAAGATTTGTTTTTCATAAAACTATTCCTTAGTGCAGTAACCGAATTAGAGCTAACATCATAGAGGAAACAGCTCCAGATAAAGAATGGGACATTGAGCTGGTGGTGAATGTAGAGCCGGTTGTGTTTAAAATTGACATAACGGTTATGACAGAAAAGACATTCAACTTGCTGCAACAGAGGCCCAGACTGATCTCACCGAAAGAGGCGGTGTTAAGCCCTTTTGGAAAAGTTTAAACTTGAGAAGTGGGAGGGACACAACCAGCATGAGGACCAGGGGGTGGGGGGTCTTTACAGTAAGTTCTAATAGGACACGGGCTTCAACGCAACCCCTAAAAACTACACCCATAAGCACCTGGATGAAGTGCTGCGCACCATCGAAGCATCAGGCCTTAAGCTCAATAGAGCAAAGTGACACTTTGGACAGACAGATCAGTTCTTCGGACACACCTTCGTGCAGAAGGGGTGAAGCCCAATGCTAGCAAAGTGGAGGAAATAACTAATTAACTAACTGCCCAGTCCGACAAATGTGGAACAGCTTGAGCATGTGGTAGGGTTGATCAATTACACCTTATTATGCAGCTGATGCAGTTTGATGTCATCGCTGAACATGTCCCAGGAAAGCAGTCGGTGGTGGTGGATACACTCTCGAAACATCTGCTAGATGGAGAACACAAGCCAGAAACTAAGAACCCAGTTGGAGTGAATGTCGATGCCATTGTGTCGAGTAAACCATTCAAATCCTCTGCATTTGAGGAAATCAGCAGTGGACCAAGAACTATGTAAGGTGACTACATTTATTTGGAAGGAGTAGCCACGACGTGTGATTGGGAACACGTCCCTGCGAGGTTTTCATGCGGCTAGAGCACACCTCTCAGAATCAAATGGACTGGTGCTTTATTGAGATCGCATAGTGATCCCTACAGCAATTAGATCAGATGTTCTTAGCCAGCTGCACACTGGTCACCAAGGACTGACAAAGTGTCCAGACTAACTGTCTGCTGGCCCAAACCGACACAGAGACGAGAGCCGTTGGCGACGACCCCACGTCACGGCTGACCTGTGTGAGCTGGATGGAAAGAACTTCCTCATAGTGGTGGATTATTTTTCGAGAGACATAGAGATCGCTCCTCTCATGACCACAACATGCAGGAATGTTATTGGCAAAACTCAAGCATATGTTTGCTGGGTGGAGAATTCCTTTGGAGCTGACAAGTGACAGCAGCACACAGTTTACATCTGCCGAGTTCCTGGAAATTCAAAAGAGTTAAGGATTTACTCGCATAACATCCAGCTCCTGCTATCCACAAGACCATGACACTTTCCTTATATTCCGACATCCGGCCTCTGATTGGTTAATGGCAACTCGACTCTACCACTGAGTCCATTTGCTTTGCAACGCAGAAGTTTTATCTCCACAAATAACACAGCCTGAAGTTGTTGTTTATGTTTATGTTTATTCATTTCGCAGACGCTTTTATCCAAAGCGACGTACAATTTATTTTTTTTTATAACCTATAGGGCATGTTGTGATCTGTGGGGGAAACCGGAGAACCCGGAGGAAACCCACGCATGCATGGGGAGAACACGCAACTCCACGCAGAAAGGCGAGTTTTGAACCTGCGACCTTCGTGCTGCGAGGCAACAGTGCTAACCACTGCGCCACCATGTTGTGCTGTGTCATGGAGTTGCTAATGCTAGCAGTTAGCATCTACTGGTCAAGATGATTTCTGCTGTTTCCTGGATGCTAACACACACAGCCTTCCCCGTCAGGAGCCAAGATCGGTGAGTCCATGGATGCTAATCATTAACGTGACATAGATCTGACTGGCTTTTCTAATCCAAGAGTGTACCCATCTATTTTCTGTCATCAGCTTAAGCAGAAAATAGGTGTAGAAGACCATTTTCCTGTTCAGCCTGCATGTAAAACTCAAAATGGCAATCACGTTTAATTTACAGCAAAAGTAAAAAGAAAAAAAAAATTCTCAGTGCACCAGGTCTTTAAAATGTTTCAGTAAAAATGTTGAAGAAGTTAGGGAGGCTGCATTTGGAAATTTATCAGTTTAGTTTTGCAGTTAAGAATCAAACAATACACAAAAAGTTTGTTTTTGGTAAAAATAAAACTGATAGTTCACCTGATTGATGCTGTATTGAAACTAAGCCAAGGTGGTAACCAAAAACTGCTATTTAAAAGTGTCACCAGTAGTTTTAAAATGCATAAACAAAATATGTCCTCTGCTGCGGCACTAAAACCACCACTTTCCATTTGTTTATCTGTATAAACCTACTACTCATGGCTGGTCAGGAACTGTGTTCAATGAACAGCTTAATTTGTGGATGTGTTTCTGTGCTTAAAGTAATCTAAGGTGGGATGCAGAAAGGTTGGGTACATTCATCACAAACACAAGCTTAACATAAGTGAAAAATTACAGGATTCCCAATGACCTTCCAACCAATCAGGCCTGGTAATTACACCCATTTATTACAGAGGAAGGGAGAGATGGAAGAATACAGAGATGACCCTTCAGGAAAACAAAAATGTTTATAGATGGGAACAAAGAGGAAAATGCTAATGGCTCGGCTATCTGCTTGGATTGCCCCGAGGCACTAATAATTTTCTACCGTGAGCCAACTGTAACCTTCTGGAGAATTTTACAAGAAAATTTCTATTCCCTCAGCATCTGTGTTTACTAGAAGTTAGAAGGAGTCCAGTACATTATAAAACTTTTACTGCCACGGTGTGTTTACATTATAGTGTGTGATGTGATGGCAGCAGCATTTTGATTGAACCAGGATTTTTCGTTCACATGATTATCTGAAGAAAACCTATAAATTAAACATAAATTATTGAACAAACTACTTAGTGATAAAGGGTGCGGAGATGAATCATCAACACTGAAGATGGGTTCAGGGAACTATATCTGACAAACTTTTGTCCAAAAATAGTAAATTGTTGTTTTGATTAATTAACTAAGAAGACAATTAAAAAACCACGTAAGAGGTTTTACACTTTAAGCTATTGCTTTCAAACTGGTTTCAGTGGTTCTTAAGCCATAAACTTGAGCAACTTCACATGGGACAGCACTCTGCAGCCCTCTGCTGACTAGAAACTGCACTTAACAGTTTTGTGGCATGAGAAGGAACCAAGCCCCCATAATTCGGGTCTGGATATGAAGCAAAACAGGAAGTGACAAAAATTGCAGTTCCACCCTCATCCACTAGGGGCTGGTGTCAGAAGTGAGCAAATCCTCATTGACTCCCATGTTAAAAATACCAATTTCACAGCAGAAATAAACATGTTTACAGCCTGGTTCCAAAACATGTTTTAGGTTTCATAGATGTAGTTTACACTCATGACAACGCTGAGGGGGTGGGGGTGGGTGGGGTGACATTTTAATCTCACTCTTCTGTTTAATTATATTAAATGCCTAAAATTCTGAATAATTAATGAGCATCAGACCCACGTGACTGCAGAGCTAGCTCTGGGGAAAGGCCTCAGCCTGAGCCTCGGTCTCGCCTTAAAACTGTTCCGCCATTTTCGGTCTCACAACTTAGACCATAGTCAGGGGCGTAGCACCAAATTCTGGGCCCTAGGTACAAGTCTTCTAGGTGGGCCCCCATGCTCAATTACTTAATATCTCTCTGACACATTTTTTGTCATGCTATAAGACAAGATAATAAATATGATCTTAGTTTAACCTCTATATTGAGCAAATACAAATGCCAGCATAATAAAAGTGAAATGCCAAGACTTCACATATAATTATTTTTATTTGCCAACAATGTGTTCAAACAAAAATCCTGGAATTTATTTTCCTGTAAATGCCCACTGACGGGTCTTCATGTTAGCAAAATCACTTATGAGATCTTTAAAGTCCAATCCTTTGGCTAATTGGCTTTCAATAGAAAGAAGAACTAGGCTGTTCAGTCTATCCTGGGACATTGTTGATCTCAAATAATTTTTCACCAGTTTCAGTTTGCTAAAAGCCCGTTCACCCCCAGCAACAGTCACAGGCAGTGTGCAAAAAATCCTCAGTCCAATACAAACTTCTCCAAAAATGCTCTGTAATTGCATCCTGTAGATGGCATTAAGCAGCTCAAGAGGAGACCGAATGTGTGGAAATGTGGCACCATATATTGTTCTCAGGTGTAGCATCTCATTCTCAAATTCAGCTGTGAGATCCTTGTAATATTTTCTCATCAGTGCCTGGCATGATATCTTCATCTGCTCTTCAGTCATGTCTGTCATGGTTCATGATGTTAAGCTTTGCTAATACTTATATGTATTGATATATTAAATACATATGACATGAAATAAACCAGGTTCTCTCTGTGAATGTAATGCACTCTAAATTTTATAATCCCTGCATTATCAGCCAAATTATAAGATTGTCCGTTTTCAAGATCAAATATAAAGAAATTTAAAATAGGCTTAAAATATCTAACCAAGTCAATAACAATCCTCTAACACCAGTGTCGTCATGCTATACGAAAAACAGTGGCAGCTTCTCATTCCTGAGATTACCACGAATCCATCGATACCAAGTTTGTCCTGGTCCATGACTGGGAAGGAGCTGAAATATCCACACAGAGTGAACCTGTTTTTACTGCGAGGTCCGCGAATTAATTGGCGGCGGCCGCCCGCGATAATAATTCTGATATATATATATATATATATATATATATATATATATATATATATATATATATATATATATATATTAGGGATGAGCGAGTACACCACTATCTGTATCTGTACTCGGAATGGGCGTGGCATAACCCGGAAGTGGGCGTGGTTTAACCGGAAGTGGACATGGTTTACATCAATGTATTATTTTAAGTCTGAAATTGATATGGATTGATCAGAAGTTGCTATGTGTATTGTTTATTTGAAAACTATTTACAGAGCAGCCTCAGAAGTGAGATTAAATATTTTTGATCACAATAGTAAAGAAACTATTACAGAAAAAGTGTTTCAATAAAATCAGAACATTAATATTTGAGTGCATGGATTAATACATCTGAACCCATGCAGTAGGAACTAGGAAATATGAAATGCTAGAACCAGACACAACTTTATATATTTTTTTTTATTTTAATTTGATTAAACTGATTTTTTTCTTAACGTTCTTGGCATTTTCCCACACAAAGTTTAACAAAGAAATGTTGATTAATGTGTGTGTGAGAGAGAGAGAGAGAGAGAGAGAGAGAGAGAGAGAGAGAAAGAGAGAGAGAGAGAGAGAGAGAGAGAGAGAGATAAAAAAAAATTAAAAACCCCACCGGAGCGGAGGTAGTGACAACAGCACGTCAGCTCTGTCTTGTCAAATGCACCATGTCAGTTACGAAAAAAGTAACTTTAAATATTCAACCGAAAAAGAGGCGAGCTGAAGAAAACCTAGGGAAAACTGAAGAAACGTGAGCAACAGTGAAGCCATCACAGCGCGATCCGTTACTGTCTGTGTGTGTGCGTGGATGAGCCGGCCGGACTGGGCTCCCGGTCGGCTAGAGAGTTTTGTAAGTAGGGAGGGGCGGGCGCTCTATGTGACTGGCCAATCACAGAGCGTGAAGACAGTCAGTTACCCAATGAAGATTTTCCTTCAGCACGATTACAGATAATGACTCGTTTTACTAGTTTCATGCTCGTATTCGTCAAAAATGCATTATCCGTACCGGATACTCGTCTGAAATGAGTATCCGGCTTATCCCTAAAATTAGTGTTTTCACTGATAACACTAATTAATTTATATTTGATCTTGATGGTGAAACTAAAGGTGTTTAACACTGAACACCTAACATGAATGCAGCTTCTGAGAGCTAGCTAATATCAGCTAAAACTGTGTTCTGCTGCTGCTGCTCACCTTCCTTCTACTTGCTTCTGTTCAATTAACTTTTCCTCCTTCTCCTTCTTTTCTTTTCTTTTCTTTTCTGGAAGCCAGATTTCCCTTTCTTGGGAAAAGACATGACTGACTCTCCTGCCTCCAGCTCTGGCTGTCGGCATCTGCGATGTCTCATTAGCACATGCAGCCGGGCAGCCCCTGGCCACTGGTGTGGACTAAACCACTTTGCACATTTTTAAGGGGTGATAGATGCCTCAGAGATTATTCAGTTATTATTTTTAAGGCGAAATTCTGTTTCTTAACCTCTTTATCCAGGTAAAGGGAAATTTATTAAGACATTAAGTAAGTTGGGGGAAAAAAACAACAACAATAAAACATTTTTATTCAAAGCTGTCTCAGGGCCCCTCCCTGCAGTGGGCCCTGGGTAAACGGTACCCTTTCCCCCCCCAGTCCGACGTCCCTGACCATAGTTGTGCTGTTTGTACGTTCTTTTTTGGATATTATTTGTGCAATTGTTGGACAAAATGACTTGCTGTGGTATTTACTGCACTAATAGAGTGTCCAAGGAGTCTCCACTTCATTTTTTTCGGTAAGTAAAGTTATATTTATGTATTTTAGGTCACTGCCGCTCTTGTGCTAGCTGAGCCTATCAAAGTAGCTCGCTAGCTACCATTTTAATATGTACTGTTTAATCATGAAATTTAAATGTAATTGGGTAAAACCCAGTGTGTTTAACATAACGCTGCATTTTTGAAAATGGGTTGAAATATGACATGTTGGTGGAGCTGGGTTTCGACTATCGGTATGGTCTCCCTCCCCTCAATGGCAGCTCAGCGCATCTCTGACCGCAGTGGCGCCTGTCTGCTGCGCGGGCTGCCGGCTTGTGGAGCTCTCAGAGGGAGACATCTGTATTCCACCCGGTTCTCTCCAACAGTCAGCCCGGCGCGTCTCTGACCGCAATGTCTGCATGTCTGCTGCGCAGGCTGACTGCTTGTGGAGCTCTTGGACTCAGAGGTAGTTGGTTGATAGTGCTTGATGTCAGTCTCCAGAAGTCTGTATCCCAAGATAAACTCGCTGTTTTTTTTTTTGTTTTTGTTTGAATAATTGTAAAACTGTGGTGGTGGGGGGGCGACTAAATAACTAATTTGTCCACAAAGAGCTGCAACCGTGTGCCGTGTTCTCATGAGAACTAGTGCTGTTTAATAAAATGGAACCTCAATTATGTTAGCTCCCACCTCCGCGTTAGCTTTGGATTAGCTTGTAGCTACATCGCATCAGTTCGACGGGTGTTGTCATTTGATCCCAGCCTTACAGCCCCACCCTCAGCTCCACCTCCTTTCCCTTTTATAAAATTGTCTGGGCGTGACGAGATGTGTGACACAATCAAAATGGTGGTGGTGGCCACCTCCCATTTCAGATTAAAAACATAATACGAGCCAATGGACATGAGTTGTCCAGTGTATACAGTATATGTCGATGGTAGGAACACTAGTGGTAGGTCTTTAGCTGCTTTACAGCAATAGCTGTTTAGTGTGTTAATACAGGGTAGTCGTTAGCTTTTTCAGTTCGCTGACTGTTAATAAAAAGCAGACATTTGTTTGTTCATTTTGTTGTAACCTAAAATAAAAAAAATATTTAAAATGGGAAATAAATTAAAAAGTAGAAGAATTTAGCTTTTTTGGTGGCATTATGGCAGAGCATCTAAGTAAAAGTAAGAGAGTAATGTCTTTGGAGGCGGAGCAAAGATCTAAAACCAGAGTGAACATCGGCATGGCCTAGTTTGAGGGAGCTGAAAGAGGCTACAAAAACATGGGCTGGTGGTCACGTGGCTGTGTTGCTACAAGCAAGTGTTAGCAGTAGCTTGGGCTAGCATTGTTCTGTGGTCACCATTACCACTACATGCAAATGGCTGAAATTAAAGTGGGTTGGGACATGTTAATTTAAGGTGGCGTGTCTAAGCTTACGACACATTATACCAGCTTTGCTAAAAACAAATCCTTTCTCTGTCAGCATTACAAAATTAAATTGTGCATTTCTTGCTCAATTTTATGTGAATATGTATTGAATTGTTCACATTCACTTTACCTAAACTAAACAACTAGAAGTGTGTGTGTGTGTGTGTGTGTGTGTGTACGCATGCTTGTGTGTGTGTGTGTGTGTGTGTGTGTGTGTTACTTCTTGCATATCTGTGCAGTGTGTGTGTTTTGTTTTGCTAACACCCACAGAGTGTTTGGTTTCCACGCACTAACATGTAGATTTTGCTAAGGCTTTAAATTGAATCACTACATTGCTCATAAACAGAGTGATGCTCTGGCGCTGAACTTTTCCATTCCTTCCGTCTCCCAGATGATGCTTTCTGACTGCTTCTCTCTGATTATGCAGATGATATTACTTTTTTCCTCCTGTTGTTGATGTGTGTTTAGGTGTCATTTGCTGTGGATGATGTTCTCATTGCTCAGTTTACCGCACCCATAATAAGATCACCTGTGGTATGAATACATTTCCCCATTGTGCTTGTGTATTTGGATTTGCAGGATAAATGAGTTTCTCTCAGCCTAGAAAATAGTGAGAGAGACAGAAAGAGCGAGAGTGGGGAGAGAGAACACATCAGGCACGTTCTTAGATTCACTTTAAAGCTTGACACCTCGGCGCTCGGTCAGTAAATGGCTTTTCTTCAAGAGAAGGTGTGTCTGTGTGTGTGTGTCTGTGTGTGTGCGCGCCCTTGCATGTGTGTGTGAAGCTCTATGCTGCAGACACATCTACATACATTTTCCCCGTTGTATTCCCCCCGTTAGCATAGCAGAGGCATCAACTGTCATTATTCCCTGTCCGTCCACAAAAAAATTATAGTTGGAAAAAAAAACATCAGGTGGGTAGGACAACAGATAATTGAGGAGATGATCAAAGCTGTTCAAAGACAATTGATAGTGAAGGGAGAGCAGGTAGCAGAGCTGGCTGACTGAGCTTTACGGCGGCTTAGGGACCAACCACCAAACTAGAATAGAAAAGAATCTACCACTTTGCTTTTTCCATTTAGAAAATTAAGTATTCTCAACCAAGATCATTTTATTTTCCAACTTTTTCAAAGAAATCCAATTCATTTTTTCCCACACACCCCCACAAAATACTATAAATGCTGGCCCTGAGGCCACCCATTGCTTTATTAATAGCCCAAATCCCCTTTGCTGAGACTACCTCAACAACACAGCAACATATTGAACTTCCAAGGAAAGCCATGACCCGAACATCATATTTCCACCTGCTCCAATTCTAGTGACAAGTTGCCAAACTTGAAAATCCTCCAGAAAACCCAGTTAAGGTAAAGCAAGTTGTAAAGGCGTTTTTCATAAGCCGAGGGACAAGGGGGAACAAATGGAGGTTATTACTTTCCTCCATTCCAAATAGCCCCCTACTGTCTGGCTGAAATAGGTCTGGCAAAAAAAATGTCTTTATATCTCACATCCATACCTGACATCATTCCTCTGGATTTTTCTATTACCCACTGGCATCTTTTTTATTCCTCTTTTCATCATTTTCCTTTGTCCGCACGCAAATGTTATCACCTAAATGCCATCAATTGTGTACATATAAAATCAGCCGATAATGTAACACATCTGCAGTCTGAGTACTTTTAGGAGCATGAATCATCAAAGTCCTTGGATGTCTTTGATGAAAACTTTAGATTCTTTCAGCCATTTCTGCTGCGAACATCTGAAGTGTGCCGCGTTTACCTGACTTGCATGCAGGCGCAGCGTTTCCAAGGAACTGACGGGTAGTTTAAGTCCAAAGTGTGCAATATCAATAACCCCCATCGCACAAAAACCTGTGATACACACAAAAACACCTTTATGTTAAACAAGTATGGTATCAATAACCCTTTCGGTTGTTTGATAGCATGCACACACGCTGTCTCACACACATGCACTGTCACGCAGAGACATAGTATCAATAACTCAATATTTCAGGTATCAGTCTTTTGCGGGGTGCCATGCCCTCCGGATGGCTACGAGGGGAGCGGGTTGGCAGCAGAGGACAGGAAGGGACACTCCCTAACAAGGCTGTCACACCATTCAATACATCCACTTGGCCTGTCACTACTTTCTATGTGTGTGTGAATTTCTGGTTGGCGCCGTCAGCAACTATAGTTCCCATCTCACACCCACACCCCCCCCCCCCCCCATCTTGACACACACACACATTTCTAAATGCACACTTTGTCGTCTCCACATTCTCTAGACTTCACCTTAAAATTGGCGTATCAAGAAGGGCGATCGACTCAAACTCCCCCGTTGTGACTCCTTCCGAACTCACACCTCATTGCACGCTCCTCCACGAGCTCCTGGGTATTGACCCAAGCTGTCACCCTGACCAGCACCCCTGACCCCCCACCACCGCAGAGGATCCATGACAGGGCAGGTAGTTCAAATGATTTTCCTCTGACTCCCGCCAACCTGTTCCCCCAGTGAGTTGATTGCTAATGGCAACATTAGAAAACGGCATAATAGAGATCCCTAAAACAATTTGCCCCTTGAATGTATAAACCTGAATGTCTGCAGAGGTTGTTGAGGGATGATGGATGATCTATTTGTTTGTGTTTGGGGTAGGAGATGTTTTTCTGAAGCATTATTTGCCATAGTGTTTGAAGTGCTCTTCACACGCCAACGGTAATCGCCTCTGAAATGTGTAATCCAGTACATTTCAGAGTGTCAGGATCCAATTCTTGTTAACGGGCTTTGCACACAAACATGATGTTTTTTGAAGTTTTAAATAACTAATTACACCTAAATATGTCTTGTAAGGTAAGACCTGTGTGAACCATGCCACATGAGTTTGAAAAAACAAAATGGAGGTTGTCTGTATTTTCTTTGTTTTAACCAGAACATCATCCTGGTTCAGTCACATTTTGTTGGAGCCAGCTAGTTTTAACTTCCAGATTCCTTGAAAACCCTCCTCATCATCTCTGTAGGGTTTAGGAGGCTGATGATCAGTTCCATCCGCTTTTTATTATCTTTACTTCATAAAGAGCAGATTCACTGAGAAACCATTTTTTACTTATTATTTTTGAAAATAGCCAGACGATATTCAGGCTGAACATGAAAATAGTCTCCTACACCTATCTCCTGCATTAGCTTCTGATCGACGGAAAATGAATGGCGACTGTTTTGACCTAGTTTGTTACAAATCACTAAATGCATTTTGTCCTGGCTGCGTAGTGGCGCAGTGGTTAGAGCTGATGCCATGCAGCGAGAAAGTCCTGGGTTCGATTCCCAGCCTGGGATCTTTCTGCGTGGAGTTTGCATGTTCTCCCTGTGCATGCGTGGGTTCTCTCCGGGTACTCCGGCTTCCTCCCACAGTCCAAAAACATGACTGTTAGGTTGATCGGTCATTTCAAACTTCAGTCATTGAGCACAGATTAATGAAACATTTCATTATACCATAATTATTATAAGTAGCAATAAACAAACGTTTATTTAAGGGTTATCTAGATGATAAGTTTTAGAAGTTCATATTTAATTTAGGAAATCATTCTTTGATTTAGCAACTGATCCGAGCTGTGAGTGTTCCTTATTGGAAGGCATGAAGGATCCTGTAGAACAATAAGGGAAGCTCGGGCCTTGAGGAGAGAACATTGTTGTTGACAATTTGTTATCATGTGTTCAGAGCTGCAGAGAGGCTCTGAGCTCCAGCTGGTGGGATGAAGGCAGGCTGATTTAAAGGGAACACATGCAGTCTCGTGTCTCCTTTTTGACCAGATGTTGAATGGTCAAACAGTACCGAAAAAATGACCATTGCTGGACGTTGCACACGGACCCAGGGAAGTGCGGCGGTTTGACAAGACCAACAACTGGTTAATCCAATAGTTGCTTTTGGTCCGAAACGTGTTATTGGTGGAGGTTTTTAGGCAAATGTGAGAGAACCACTTTATTCATTTATTTCATTTTCTTATTTAATCTCCATGATATATTTATAGCTATACTAGGTTAGAACGTGAGGCATGAAAAATGTTTTAAGCTATTTTGTTTTTCAAATTTGCCATTGTAGCTTTGAGATTTGTGGACTTGCCCTTGACTAGCTTCTACTAGTTAGCCAGCAGAAGCTAACTGTTAGCATCAGCAACTCCACAACGACTCCACAGCTCAAGGTAGCAAAACAAATAGTCAGTGCACAGTTGCATTCTCTTAGCTAATCAGAGACGAGGTGTCCAAATATCAGTAAATAAGACTCCAAATGCTGCCGTCTGCCACCTTCTCCTCGGGGTAGCATTAGCATTAGCAGTAGCTATTTGCTGCTACTAGTTTGTTAGTAGTAAAAATTCTAATGAAAAGACACAATTATAGAGTTAGTGAAAATAATCAGAAATAGCTAATAAAACTGTGTTGTTGTTTTTTTTTAGTGTTCCACACCTTAAAATAAAAACATAAGAAAATTCATTGTTGAAACTTTATGGAAATGAAACACAGAGGATGAAACACAAAATCTTGTCTGTTGATAATGAAAACAGCCCCTGCAGTCGTTTATGCTTTACCCTGAGGATTAATACTAATGCGAGTTTCTCCCTCAGCACAACCAATAACATCCTGCCAAACATCCTCAAAAGGATACCCAGAGCAATGCCGATGCTCCTCCATTACAGGCCTTATAATACCTACCTGAGATATATGTATTTATGTGGCAGGAAACAACATTAGAGTGAATTGCCGTAACAACTTTATAAATCAGGCAAGCAAAGGCATGGCAGGAGCCAGAGAGAGAGGAACTGCCAAGGTGGCAGTAATGCTGATGAGAGGTATCAGAGATGGCATTCATCACCTCCATGCAGGCTGGTGTACTTTATCAGGCTAAAGCAAGCTTTTGGAGGTGAAACACCCCTTACATGGAAACAGAGCCTTTACCAACTATGCAGACCTTCAGCAGAGTACCAGCTCCACCCGCGTTGATCCCAGTGGTCCCACAGGTCATCCAGCATCTCCATCCATCCAGACAAACAGCGGAGATTTACTCATTAATCAAAAGTTACAAACAGACTTCACCGTGTCATAACTCTTGCAGTGGGCTTGCCTGTTGATTGATTCCTATACACACATACTGTCTGATTACCATAATGTGTTCTTCTGGCAAAAATCCTGCCAGCAGGGGAGAGTGGGGGTGGGGGTTGACAGGGCGCTGGTGTTGGTAAGGGGTTTAGGGAGGCGAAGAATGAGGTAGGGGCTGTTTTGAAGCAAGCTGGGAGTAAATAACAAATGGCCCAGACCCCACCTCATCCGGAGTGATTTCAATTCAATGTTTCATCATAGCTAGTGGAGAGAGGCGAGTGTTTGGGGTTTGGGCTATCAATTACGGATATGTGTAGGCAGGCAGACACTATCATTTCACTGATTGTCACCAGTCTACCGCAGTGACACCGTGAAGTGATTCATCAGTCTATTTCCTATGACACCCAGAGAAAGATGACATGCTTGGGCCGGTGGAATTATGGGGCAGCCTGAAAGCGGGGCTTTTTAACATGCTCAAGGGACAAACACATTGTAATGCAGACGTTTAACCTCTCTCCACCTGCGATTGCTCTTAACGGGCTCAGTCCATTCATTCGTTTCAGCCTGGTTGCTGATGAAACCATCAGTGCTATTTGTTCATCAATGTGTCAAAAGCTGTACAGTCGGGTGAAGCTGTGGCACGGGAAACTCTGAGAAGTTTAGTTTCATGTGGAGCTTCAATAGAAATCTCAGGGTAGGAGTTAGGGCTGGCGCCGTTCATGTTTTTATTTCACTCCTCTGTTTTTACCCATCCTGTGTGAGAGGAGATGTTTTGCAGCACCTGGCTTCTCCCGCACCTGTCCGGCTCCACTCTGAAGCTGAATGAGGACTCCCTGCATGAAGCTACCCAGCTCCCATCATCAGGGAGCAGAAGGCTGGAGAAGTGTTCTCTGTCCTGTTGTCTTCTCAGCGAGCTTTTGTTTGAATCCCTTTTGGCCAATTAGTGTCTTTTGTGCGCAGGGGGTTCCCTGATTTGTGGATAGAATTTATTTAGTTTTACCATTTTAGCTGATTCGTCCAGTTGTTAATTAAGTCTCTGTTCATGAAACTTTCCTTGTGTAAATACATTTGTTTACGTTACCCTTTTAACACCAGAGCACGTCATCCTTGTTACCCCAGGCCCCCTACAGGCCTGTTCCAAACAAACAGAGAGGAACATCCTTCTTCGTTAGAGTCACTTATTATTTTTATTAATGGTATTGGTAGTAGCATGTGTGTTGTGTTGAATTTTTGTATATCTGTCTTGTCTTACAAAAATATTTCACAAAAATGGAAAACTAATTAGCTTGAAACAATTTTTTTCATGCCTCTTAACAACATTCTAACACAATATAGCTATAAATATGTTACGGAGAACAAAAAACAAAACAAAAAAAGTGGTTCTCTCACTCAATTCGGACCGAAAGTAACCAACACCGTTCTTCCCTGGGTCCTCCACTCATTACACACTCACGTATTTAGTAACGCCGCTGGTGTGAGAGGTTCTCCGCTCAATATTATCAGAGAAGGAGAAACAGCCGGCTGCTACCACTTCAACTTTAGGACACCCCCCCCCCCCACCCCCCCACCCCACTATTTTAAGTCACGGACAACAAAAAAATGTTTGGACCTAGAAAACAGCGACTGGTGTTTAGCGCTATCTCAGCATCGTGGGTGTCCAGTTTCGTCAGAAGCGATCTAGCTTGTTTGTAGATTCACTATAGCACCTTTAATTCTTCACCTTTAAGGCTCAAACCACCACAAAGTCCTGAAATTCTGACCAAAACAAACAAATAATGACTGGAAAAAATGACTGCTCTGAGTAAGTGTGGGAAATGTTCCGTTGTGGGAGTTCTGTAGCAGACCCTCTGAGTTTAAATGATGAAATGAACTGAAGACTTTCAGATGCAGGAAAATGTATGATTTAAAAAAAATTTTTAATAAAGCATTTGGGATTACTGAAAATGTGGAAGACTTGTATGAAAGAGGCCCTTTACTCATATTTTTTGTACATTTGCAGTGGTCTCTAGTGGGAAAGAATGCCTTGATGTATTATCTCCAAAAAAAAAACACGAGTCTGAAGGAGTTCCATCATCATCATGTGTTGCAGTTGCTAATGCTAATGTTAGCTTCTACTAGCCAAAACGTTCTCTGTTGTTTCCTGGATGCTAAACCAACAACAGCCTTCCCCGCCGCTAGTCAAGATGGGTGAATCCGTGAATGTTGGGGCAGTGTGACGTATATCTGTCAGGCTTTTCTAATCCTAGAGTTTCACCGTCTATTTTCTATCAGAAGCTAATGCAGGAGATACTGTAGGTGTAGGAGACTATTTGCACGTTCAGCCTGCATGATAAACTCAGAGTGACCCTAACCAGAAATAATAATTCAAAAACGTTTTTCAGTGAAGTTGACCTTTAATGTGATAATAAACTTTGTTCTGTGTCCACACAAATATAAAAAGGAGTAATTACTTGTTCCAGGAAATAATTCTATAAAGATTTGTCATAAATGCATAAAATGTTAAATTTAGCAAAATCACATCTGAAATGAGTCTAGGAGCAACAACCTCAGACAATTTCCATGTTAAATTTTTATTACATAAACTGAAGCTCAATCAACCTGAAGCTAAATGAGTTACTTATTCAAATGGCTTGTTAAATTGTTCACTTGTGTAGAGCAGCTCTTCTAACAATAAAACAGTAAATTTATATTTTACTGCTGGAAAACAACAGTTTTCCTTCAGCTGCAGCTGTGTCAGCTGCTCAGCTACAAGCTTTGTCTCTCAGGTCATCCTTCCTCTGAGATTCACACCAAGTTGGTAAGCACAGATGATACCAGCAGGTCAAACTTTATTCCTCCCCGCTGCAATTGCTTCTGGGAGCAGTGACTCTATCAATCTGCTGCTGGTTGGGAAGATTGCCTAATCCGGTCGCTGAAGGAATCTCATCATCAGTCTGCTCCTCCTGTGTGTGCGTGTGTGTGTGTGTGTGTGTGTGTGTGTGTGTGTGTGTGTGTGTGTGTGTGTGTGAGAGAGAGAGAGAGAGAGAGACCAGTCGGAGCTTCATTCCTAGCAAATATATGTACTGCTCCTCTGCTTAACATTATCACCCTCATTTGTAAACAGAGTCATCCATCAGGCGTGAAGCCCCCCCCAACACACACACACACACTCTTATCCAAACAGATGAGGGTGTGTGTTCTTATAATTTGCTCTCATTTTAGAGATAGAGAATAATAATAATAATCTCTCCCTGATGTAAATCCCCCCTTCTTTTTTCTCCACTTTCATCCTCTCCTCTTCCTCTCCTTCTTACTTATGGATAGTGTATTAATGAAGCAGCCTAATTTGACACCCTGCTGCTGTGTAATGGATTAAAATGCGACTGTGCCATCTATCTACCAGCCACAAATAAGGCATGCAATATAAATATTTTAATTTGAACCTGCGATAGAAATCACGGTGCCAAGTCGTGCCTATGTGATAACAATCTTATTCTGCTGTTGTTATTCAGATAAAAAAAAACATGTTTAGCTGAGTTTTGTGTTTGTTTGTTGTGCTCAGGATAATCTATGATCACGCCTTGTGTATTAAAACTGCAATCTTTGTCGTAATCTTTCAGATTATTTTGTGATGTTGATGTGAACACGTGTATTCAGAACCTTTAGCTCAAGATTATGATAAAATCACATGGTCGTCAAACATAGCTAAGATGTTTGAGCAGGTGTCAGGCCACCAGGAGACACGGAAGAAAGATAAAAATGAAAGGATGAAAAAATAATTCCAGAAATAAAATGTGAAAACTGCAAAAGTTTGCAGTGTTTTGAGATGGAAAGCTGCACTTTAATCTACAATCACATCAGTTACCAGTGAAGTCTCATCCATCCATCCATCCATCCGGGGCGACGGTGGCACAGGAGTTAAGTGCTCGCCCCGCATTCGGAAGGTTGCAGGTTCAAGCCCCGCTCAGTCTGTCGCTGTCGTTGTGTCCTTGGGCAAGACACTTAACCCACGTTGCCTGCTGGTGGTGGTCGGAGGGACCGGTGGCGCCAGTGCTCGGCAGCCTCGCCTCTGTCAGTGCGCCCCAGGGCAGATGTGGCTACATCGTAGCTCATCCCCACCAGTGTGTGAATGTGTGTGTGAATGGGTGAATGACTGATTGTGTTGTAAAGCGCCTTGGGGGGTTATAGGACTCTAGAAGGCGCTATATCAAATACAGGCCATTTACCATTTACAGGCCATCCATCCATCCACCCACCCATCCATCCATCCATCCATCCATCCATCCATCACCCATCCATCCATCATCCAGGGTGGGGTCAAGGGGTTAGTAGCCTAAGCAGAGGCCCAGACTTCCTTGTTCCCAGCTACTTTGGAAATCCCAAGGCATTCCCAGACCTGCTGAGAAACAGTCCCTCCCTCCTGTTGTGATCTTCCTTAAGGCCTCCTCCCAGTTGCATTTGCTGTGAACACCTCACCAGGAAGACTTCCAGGAGGCATCTAAACCCAAGCTGCCTCAACTGGCTGCTCTGAAGGAGCAGCGGGTCTACTTTGAGTTCCCACTGGATGACCGAGCTTCTCACTCTATCTCTAAGGGAGAGCCCAGTAACACTGCAGAGAAAACTCATTTTGGCCGCTTGTATCCACGATCTTGTTCTTTCAGTCACCACCCAAAGCTCGTGACTACAGGTGAGGGTAGGAACATAGATCCTACCCTCACCTGTAAATGAGAGCTTCACCTTCTGGCTCAGCTCTCTTTTCACCTCGACAGATCGGTACAACCCCAGCATCACTGCAGACACAGAACCAATCTGCTTGTCGATCTCATGCTCCATTTTCCCCCCTCACTCGTGAACAAGATACCTAAACTCCTCCACTTGGGGCAGGACCTCATCCCTGACCCGGAGAAGGCATTCTACCCTTTTCCGACTCAAGACCGTGGTCTCGGAATTAGAGCAGATGATTCTCATCCCAGCTGCTTCACACTCGGCTGTGAACTGCTCAAGCGAAAGCCGGAGATCACGTTCTGATGAAGCCAACAGGACCACATCATCTGCAAACAAACAGAGACCCGATCCTCAGGCCACCAAAACGGATCCGCTCGTCATCTTGGCTGCACCCAGAAATCCTGTCCATAAAAGTTATGAACAGAATCGGTGACAACGGACAGCCTTGGCAGAATCCAACTCTCACCAGGAAATACTTTGCAGCTAAATTTATGAAAACAAAAAAGAACCACGTTTATCATTTTAAAGCCGGCTCTTCATCCCAAAAGGAAATCGATTTTACTTTAGAATTCACCATTTTCCTCAGCATGCCATCAAGCTCACCTTTTAACCAACGTTTTATTCCTCAGCTGATGCAACCCTGAAATTTGAACGTATAAATGCTCATGTGACCATTCATCTGTGGCTGTTCTCTGTTGATCAGAATGTTTCTGCTCACCAGCTCAAACAACACTTCCCAACTCGTCTTGTTTTGTTGCTCTTCATCACGTTCGTTATCATCCTCCAGCTTTTCTTTTTCACAGCAGGTGTCCTGACTCCAGCGACTCCTCTTTAAGCTGCTCAGCCTCTCAGCACTTTAGTCACGCTCCCTCCCAAAGAGCTTTGGTCTTCGCTCCGGATTCCACGCTGGTCTGGGTGTTCTCAGCTCCATCGGTTTAAAAACCTGCTTAACACACAGATAGTCATCTGCAGCAACTTCATGAAAGGACGGGGCGTGTGCCAAGCTGCACGGGACAAAAATCAGCCTGATGGTTGTAGGCTGACATGCTGCTGCTGCCATCTGTTAAAGTTTCCAGAGGGCCTCAACAAAACAAACCCCTCACACAAATCCACAGATTTATTTTTAATTTGCGTTTTTGGTTGCATTATTACCGGTGCAGCTTGGTTTGGCGTAATGTTGAAAGTTTTAGTAGAGCTCCTGCAGGATATGGATTTTTGTTTTGTTATTAAAGAACTACCGCCTCACCTTCATTAACAGCTGGATTGAAATTATGGATCACGCACCGTCGCCACAAAATCAGTTCTGTTCTCCCAGCTTTCCGCTGCAGATCATTGCATTCAAGAGTGAACCTCTTGAATAAGCACTCTTGCAAAGAGAGGGCCCATTCCACATGATGCTTTCTGAATAGCAAACATCCCAGTTCCTCCATTTGCAATGTAGATGTTGCTGTGTGCTCGCACTCGCTATTGAATTGTTTTCTTAATCGTTTCCTTTGTGCCAAGAAGTAAAGAAAACAGATTGTGTCTGAAGAGCATTGGAAGTGCCAATGACCCCCGGTCACGACAGCAGCATCCAGACTGCCAGAGCAGCAGATAAAGAGCCAGAGGGGTCAGCCGCTCTGTCCTTCCGTGATTGCTTGCACCAACATTTTCTTAAAGAAAACAAATTAGGAATTCTGCTTTCCCTTCAGTTTTTTTACTCTTCATTTCTAATAACGCCATTGCACATCCTATCGGATAAAAAAGATTGAATAAAAGGTTACTCAATAAGCCCGTTTCCATTATTGGGACTTCCAGTTATCTTTTATGGACGTTCAGGGAATGCACTTGTCTCCATTTCACCGGGCTGCCCCAAAAGGAATACTTCCTGGGCCATTTCAGGGACCAACCCAGTCCTTGCGTTGAGGTATTTGAATGGATTCGGCCCTGACGATTGATGCAAAAATTAATCAAGTTCTGTGGTCCTGCTTTTTACATCAGCGTCATGTGTCAAGAATTAAGTGCCTATTGTCTAGAGCACATCACGCTTTAGTCCTTTCCAGATTAGATTACTGCAATGCACCGTGCGCCAGCCAGAGTCAGGGTGCAGTTGCACAACTGCAGTTGGTACAGAACTCGGTGGATAGACAGGCAGATGCAGGGAGCACGTCACCCAAATTCTGGCATCTTTACATTAGCTCCCCCAATGCATTTCAGGACCAAATTCAAGTTGTTAGCATCGGTTTACACAGCTCTTCAGGGAATTGCACCATCATACCTTACTGACTCCTGCAGAGTCAAGCTCCATCACGGGTTCTTCGCTTGGCTGATAGTCCCGTCTGAAGACCCATTTTTTATGTCTTAGCTTTCTACCACTGAATGTGTTCGCTTGCCGTACTTTAATGTTTGCATGTCATTTCATATTTTAGTGAATTCTGAGTTTTTCTTTTAATTAATCTTTGTTGCTAAATGGTATAATGTGTTTCTGACTTTGTGTTCAGCACCATGGGCATCCGATGAGGTTCTGACAGGGGTTTTATGAATAAAGTAAAGTATAAAAAAGTAAATTATGTACTCGGAAATGGCCTAGTTGAGTTGCTGGTCTAGAACTGCTGGTGAAACAGAATGGAAGGAAAAGAAAATCAACGGTGTTGATGTTGCTTTGAAATTGCCATTTCTTTACTCCCAAGGCCAGAGAATGTGGCGGAAATCCACCCCCGGCCCTGGCCACATGGGGGCAGTCTCAGGTGAATCGCTTCTTTATTTATCTCTCCTCTTGCATGACTGTCTGTCACTGACGGTGTTCAGCGCGGACATCTGACGGAAGTTTTCTTTACATAAGCCCCATTGATTGGTGCCCCCCTCTGCCCCTTGGCGCTCTATGCATTGAGCATGATGCACGTGGGCGGGGCACCAGCACTGCATCAATTCCTCCACAATGCAACAGTTTACATCACTTTGTGGTCTCCTACAGAGCGCAGTTAAAAAATAGGGCGGTTCAGGTCATTGAACGCAGCGTCTTAAGTCAAGTTACGCCCTCTGAATAAAACATCTTTAATTTTATTGACTCATTCGCTGCCAGCCGTTTCCTGATCGCTTTAGCCCTTCGCTGCCAGCATTTCTCGCTGTTTTTACTGTTTTTCAAGAGTCACAGAACATTGCGCGCTAGGATGATGTCGACACTAAAACAACCAAAACAAAGAGGAGACTTGGTTTATGCTTGACACATTCACTTTCCGCTTGGTGATGCGGCTCGCGGATGGAACGCGCTTCACAACTCGCAGCGTTTATGGTTCATGCAGCTTGTCTCTGCGGTGAGCCAATATTCTCCCAAACTGTAGGGGGCAGCATGGAGCTCTACGGCGTGCATCCAACACTACACCATAGTAGAAGTAGAAATTACTGTTTACAACATGGCATTTCAGCATTTTTTAACAGCGTCCTCGTCTTTTCCGACAGTGCGAGCTAATTCTCTCCAAGAATTATTAACAACATGTTGACCACGGTGATCTCTGAGAGCTGAATCATACAAATGTCTGTATTTACAAACCTCTGCCATATGTGTTCTTGCCAGTCTGCCATGTTTTTCCGCATCCGGCCGTCCGCTTGATAAAGCTTGGTTTATGCTTGACGCGTCCGCGAGGTTCGCCGGCTCCGCGCGGCAAAATTGCGTCATTTTAACAACCACGCCCCTCCACCGCACCTCTGCACGGCCCAAACTTTCCTCACCGTGCACCTAGGAAATTTTCTAACCACACGGATGGTCGGACGCAGAAAAACATGGCGGACTGGCAAGTCTGATTCAAGATTCAAGATCATTTTATTGTCATTGCACAGGTGTACAACGAAACTGACTTAGTGCTCATTAAAGACAGCTCACGTAGGGAGGTAGTAAAATAAAATAACAAGGCTAAAATAGAAGTCACGCACATGGTCTCTCTCTCTCACACACACACACACACACACACACACACACACACACACACACACACACACACACATACACACACACATACACACACACACACACACACACACACACACGTACACACACACACACACACACACACACACACACACAGAGCCAGTTTAAGGTGCAAAAAATGTGAAAGTATAAATGTTAACACAGCAATAGACAAGTCTAAAACTGAAAGGGGTGGTTTTGTATGGAGTCACAGAGGCTGAGAGGACTGGGCCAGGCCATCGTATTTTCCCTGTCACCTTCTCGCCTCCCAGAAATGTCCCAGAACTCCTAAAGTACACTGAAAACAGCATGGTGTCAATTCCATATGGACTGACCTGTTCTTTCATATTTATTGGCGATGCTTGTGCAATTAGTTCCAAAAATGAGAGAAAACCACTATAATTCATGACGTGGAACACAGTTTAAGCTAATTCTTCACTTATCATAGTTCAGCACAAAGGAACCTCTCTTCAAGCTGAGAAGCTTTGTTATTAAGAGGAGAAAAAGGCCCAATCCATAAATGTCTTATAAATCAATAAACCAAATTCACTTTCAAACCTCTGTGACGCGTTCTATTTAATAATCTGAAAAGGTTTCCAGGGGAGATGAAAATCTCTTTAATAAATATGTATGCAGTGAAGTTGCAACATAATAAGGATCCGGTGAAAAACAGGACACAGCACGGCAGTTGAAGGATGAGGCTCAGGCCCTGCGGAAAAAAATGTTCCTCCAGCAGAAATTGGTTTAATTAATAGGACATTTTACATAATGATTACAGTGTAATTGCACCGACTAGCAGAGTGTCATTAAATATATCCTTGCTCCTTTACAACACCCTCCAGCTAAAAATAATGAGTTACATTGGAAATCACTATGCAACAGGTTCATAAATAACATTTAAACCCACACAAGGCAAGTACTTATAAATAATAAATATTTGCCTTTTGTAATTGAAGAAAAACGACTGCCTCTTTTTTTCTGCCACTGCTTTGTCCTGCTGTAAGCTCTGAGAAGGAGATTTCCCCCATTTTTCCTCTCTTGTGAGTGCTGAATAATTTATTTGCCGGCTAATAGTCAACACTGTCAACACCCGATGGTGGAAATATACCTGTGTCCAGATAAATGCAGCAGCAGGCTGCAAAGTGATTATTCCCTGCTTGCAGATATTTTGTTGGATGCAATCCCTATATACACCGCAGTAAATCACCCACTTCCAATTACTTTCCTCCATAAAACAAGGCTCGTATTCAAATAAGGCCACAAAGGAGAGGCAGAGATGGGACAACTGAACCCATGCCTGGGGGCGCTGACTGAGCATGTGCATTCATAAACGTGTGCATGCATCCATCTGAGTGTGTGTGTGTGTGTGTGTGTGTGGGGGGGGGGGGTTCAATTTGTTTCTTCACTTATTTTCTTTTATCCTAAAATGACTTTGCAGCTCTATCCCTAATAAGCTGCTTGTGTTTAGAATGGATTTGCACTGATTTAAATATAATAAAAGTTTCACTTGGATGACAGGATGAAAGATCTGTGTCATATTAGCAGAATTACTAAAGCACCAGGGGGTTGTTTGGCTGTAAGTGGATTTATTCATCATTGTAAGTTCAGGAGCCTTGAAGGGGAACTTGCTTAAGTCTTTATTACTGTGTTATAATTATCTCTCATCTTCAGTCCCACTTCCAACAATAAAACAGAAAAATTGGTTGGGAGTAATTTTGGAATGACACTGATGCGCTTTATCAGCTTAGCAGTAGCAAAGTTTTAGTAATGTTTGGTGTGTTTGTTATAATTCAGTCTGGTCTTTCAGCAAGAAATGAATCCCTGCAAAATAGTTGAAAATTACTGAATATATAGAGCGCAAATTGATTGAGCAGAAAACAGTTTGTTTTTTACTTACCTATAATCAGGGTTCAAATGATGGGGGAGCTAGGGGGAGCCCAGCTCCCCTGAAAGGGTGATGAGCTCCCTGGGAGCCCTCAACTGACACGCACAGGGGGAGCCCAAAAATGATACAGTGGTCCTGTTGGGCTTGACTGAAATGGACACACACACACACACACACACCATTAAGGATCGGTAAAATCACCCGGAGGTTCTGAAAGTGGAAACAAGCCTCATGCTTCTCTTTCTAGGACTCATCTCTCTACATATGAATTCTCTTTGTTTCTTAGTGTCTCTGCTACATTCTGCTGTTGTCCAGTAGTTCTTTAGAGGAAATGAAAAATCCCATTGGTATTATTATCTACAATGTTAACTCTTTTTCAAATGACTATATAAATATATCAAATATTTCATTGGTGCAAGGTTTTTGTCTATTTACTGTAAAGCGTCAGCTCCATTTCACAGACACTAAACCTCCAATGACCTCCATCATGGAGCTCCTCTCTTCTTGACTCGTCTTCTCCACACCACGAGCTAGCACATCTAATAAAATGTGCATTCAGCTATTACCTTCATGTGTGTAGAATACTCTCCTTGAATGCGATTCGGATTTTTGATGATAGATTTTTGACTCTCAGCAGCCCGCTGGATAAAGAACATATGGGATGCTTCTCATGCTCCTCGACTTTCTGCTCCTGACTTCATTAAATAGCACACTGTCACTTTTTCCCCTCACACACTCACACACACACACACACACACACACACACACACACACACACACACACACACACACACACACACACACACACACACACACACACCAAAATGCTTCTATTTCATACCTGTATTCTTGCAGCAGACACCATCAACGAGTTGCATTTATGCAGAACGCATCAATAACCGTAGAAGCTAAGAGGCCTTGTCAGGAATGGGGAGTTGTCACAGGCGCGGCAAATGATTCTACGCAATGCTCGTCTGAGCTGCAATCAGCCCATAATCTGAGTATACATCAGGCCTTTGTGACATGGAAATTTCCTGCTCCTCCGATCTCATTTCCAAATGCAGTA